>NC_081151.1:1727724-2020224 GCF_958295425.1 Solea solea
AGTTGGAGCTGGTTATTTTGCCACTGTTGCCAATGGAAACGCAAAATTACTATATCAAATTGAACTGTTTTACTCGGTGGAAACACAGCTTTTACATGCGTATGAAGTAAAACTGTGGTTATGTAAGGGAATGGAATAATCACCAACAATATAATAATAGAATATAATTTTTAAAGATAAATATAGACTACGTTTAATTGTTAATAGCAATCATAACCTTGAGTTTAACTCTTCATTTTAAACAGTTGGAACAGGTTTATTGTAATGCTCTCCTGGTTTTGTCTGCGCTGCAGCAGAGGAGGAGGACGAGGAGGAGGAGGAGGAGGAGGAGGAGGAGGAGGAGGAGGAGATACTCAGCAACTTAATGATCCTGAAACATCATTGTGTAATAAGGAAAAGTACATTTTCTATAGATTAAGTGCTGCTTTTCTTAGACCAGGACAAACGGAGACAAAGCTTTTATTGAACAGCGACCACAACACAGCAAGTGTTGTCTCATATGACAGCAGTCACAAGTTGAGGCTCAAGAACAGCTGCTGTGATTCAGTATAGACCTCCTCACATATCTATGCCCTTTACTCTGTAATAGGCATGCATATACAGTATGTGACAACAGCCTGAGGAACACAGCCCACACACACACATATAGATACAGTATATACTCATAATTCTTTCATTCATTTAGTCAATGAACAACTCACTGTGTGTCATTAGTTCAGTGTTTTGGCTTTTTAAACGTAAAACTGTAGGAGTGTTGTCACAGACTGGGACACAGCGGCGCTTTTGTCCTCTGCTGTCCCTGTGATAGCGGTTTGTAGTGATCACAGTGCAGACGGGACCTCAGTGTTCCTTTGCTCTTCACAACACTGTGTGACAACCATGGAAGAAATGTCAGTGGCTGCACGGCGACTCCAAGATGTTCACACTTTCACAAGGTCAGGATTTTCCCCCCCTGTGGCTTTAGCCCTAAAAATCCCTGCTGTTACAATCACACCACGTTGCATCAAGCATTTTGCACCAATGTTTAATTGTGAGGAAATGTAGTAAATGAAGTTGCCCATTAAATTAAAAATTAATTAATTAATTAATAATAAATAATAAATAAATTATTCACAACAAAGGTTAAATATTCATTTACAATAATGTTTTTTTTTCAGCAAATGTTTTGAAAAGAAGTTTATTCAACACTGACATCTTAATACTTTGGGCTTCATTCTAAATATCCATCTTTATTGACTCTGAAGTTAGTGAGTAAAATCTAAGTTTATGCTAAACTAACATTTAGCATAAATACTGGTATTAAATATTTATTTATCGATGTTCAGTTAACACAGACGCTCTCACACGCACGATTATATTACTGTTTCTCTGGCTCATATAACACTTCACGTTATCACTAAACTGCAATTATATAGTCACATATCACCGAGGCAAAGACAAACTCAGACAGACACAGTAAAGTGTCCACAGTGCCAGGCCCCCTGTAAGTGACACAGACTCTTTGTAGTTGTCCGTTATCGAGCAGTGTGTAAACAGACCACTGTTTTAACTCAACTGACCCAGAAAAATGTTGAAATGTACCTGTGGTTTCTCAGTAGGTCACGTGCAGGTCAATTTTTATGTTCTGTAATCTCCCAAATGATCCGTTACACGTTATTATCATGATGTGTTGAAGGTGTGAGAGTCGCAGTCCGAGAACAAAGGCTCTCACAATCTGAGAGACCAAGAGAAAAAGATAAGTGTGAAGTGAACATTCGTTAGAACAAGTGTTGAACAACAACGACCACAAAGATAAAGACTATAGAAAATGTCTCTGTCTCTGATCCTGACTCAAACGTGTCAGCATGTGTTCTTGACATGAATTCACACGTTCACGGTTCCCACAGAATGTTACCTGCTGACGATGTCTCAACGATAACTGGACAAACTGCCAGTAAATTAGACACAAACACACACACACACACTACTTTCATCTGCACGATGAGGTGAAAGGTGGCGGCGTGACCATTGCACTCTCTTTGAATCAGGGGTCTCAAACTTGCGGCCCGTGGGCCACATGCAGCCCCCCATCTTCTCCCTCTCTAGGGGGCGCCACAGCGGATGATCTGCATATACGCAACCCTCCCATTTATCCAGGATTATGATCCGGCACTAGGAGTACACTGGATGTGCGCCCCCTTGTGGCTGGCATCAATTTAGAGCATCCAATTAACAATGAACAATGCAGTATGGGAAACCTTTTCTGCTCGTCATCAAAACAAACACTTTTATTTTGAAATTCTGTCAAATATTATCACAAATCATAATGAAAGTCCAGATATCCAGATATCTCAGGAATTCACCAAGAGATTCTTCACATTCGGTTACAAGATCATTGTGACCTCACATTTTATTTATCAGGGGTTAGAGGGAGTTCCATTCCAGGATGAGCTGATTATCAAGCTTTGGCCATAACCAAAATTCCAACACTTGATGACATAGCAAACATCCATCTCTGCACTGACTGCATTTACACCTGTGAGTAACTTAGAGTTCATTCAACCTCTGCATGTTTTTGGACTGTGGGAGGAAACTGGAAACACACACACACACACACACACACACTATTCCACCACGTAGCACACATAGTAAACAAGACATGTTTACTGTGATGGGATGTAAATGTTTGTATTTATAGAGCACTTTTCTGCTTTTGATGACCACTCAGAGCTGCTTTACACCACAGTTTTCTGTCTTTCACTCCCTTTCTACATGATTAAGTGTCATGTAGAATGAGCAGAGCTGGGAATCAAACTCCACAACCTTCAAGTTGAAAGACAACTCGCGCTACCACTGAGCTACCGTCGCCCCCAATGACTCAAAACCTGAAGATAATAAATCTTATCTTAGAACTGAAGCTAGAACCAGAGATTTTAATACAACAAAAACAATCAATTGAGGTAATAGTTCATTAATTTTAGATTGATCAGTTAATAAGTTGATCTACCGGTTGTTGTTGCTCCCATTAGCCTTGACACAGCTTTACAGTAGATTATTGTCAGTCTCTGTGGTCAGAAATCTCCCTTTTCTTCTGCTACACACTGTAAACCTGCAGCAGCACAGACGCAGCACAGACGCAGCACAGGTGTACATGTGACAGACAGATGCGTGTGCATGTGCTCTGTTAATGAATACTTAGGAAGAGTTAAACTCCTGTACACTTTCGAGCATGTCACCAAGGCCTGAGATTATTTTGTATCTGCTCTGCGATTAGTCAAAACAGTCGGAGTGTGACCTTGGCACCTTGTTGTTCATGTTTGCTTTGTGGGCGACTGTGTGTTTTTTGTTTTTTTTTACTGGCAAACATCCTGTTCTCTGACTGTAGCTCTGTGTACGAGCACTGACGTAAAGTCCCCGCCCCCTCATCGAGACACATGTGGACAAACTCACCTGCACTGAAATCTACTGATGTGAAACTCACTTAAAGCTGCAGTGTGTTGCTTTCCTTGACGTTGTCTTGCTGTGTTCTTGGAAACAATGTCAGCATTATTCGTGTGCTGTGCTGAAAACGGGCTCTGTCAAGCAAAACTATCAGACCTGAGTGCAGCAGCAGTGCAGGGGTGGGCGGGGACAAAAAAAAGAATAAATGGGGCTTTTTAGCAGGAGAATTCATTTCTGTCTTTCTTCATGTGGGCACTTCTTTATCATGCAAATGTGAAAGAAAGATGAAAGAAATAATTTCCTGTGTATCTATCTATCTATCTATGACTTTATCTAATAACTGGAAGTGCCGATGTTTAAAAGTCAAAGAAATATTGGACTTGTGATTTTATTTCCTCCCTTCTGTTCAGTTTGGTCTTCAGATGATCTCTTCTCCCCCCCGAGTGGTAGTTTGTGCACTTGCTTACAGCTCGACCCTCTCCTATCTGTGTATCTGTGCCCTCGTCTGATTACAGACATTGTTTGGGATTTGCAGTCGCTGCCTCGTAAGGAACGTAAACATGAAGGCTGGCGTCAGCTGTGTTGCAGATCGACAGAACTGGAGGAGGAGGAAAAAGAATCCACACATGATTTTAGAGGCAGGATGTGCATGTTGTCCTCCCATTGGCTCACAACAGGGAGTTTGGGTCCAATGAGTGGGAATGAAAGAGACACGCATAAGGCAAACATATCAGGTGAGCCACTCTGCTAATACTGGGGCCAAATGTGAAGAAGCAATAAAGGATAAAGGAATACTGGGGTTACATGGGGTTAAGTGTCTTTGCTCAAGGATGTCATTAACCTTTGGACCGATCACTCAAGCATTAGTCATTTATAGCAGTTATATTCTTCAGTATCTAGATTAGCTTTAAATTCCTTTTTTTTTTTTAATATCCGTCCTCGCTGTTTTCTCCTGCCAGATCTGAGCAGATGCTTTGCTTGTCAATGATTAACAGCCACAGAAATGTTGTGATGAAACAGCGCGCTGATAACCAGCTGTTAATATGGGTCAAACTCAATATTTCAGCCCTGATCCAGAGGAACCACACAAGCCTGTGATAACTGTCGGAACTCCAGCATCTGAAAGAGGAGGCAGGGAAATCAGAACATGCTTCCTTTTCCACGATGAAACAGGCAATTAAGCGCTGGTAAACTTCCATAGAAGCGAGCGGAGGTGTTTCCTTACCAGGTCATCTTGGCCCTAACCCTAACCTCACGTCTTCTCCATGCCTAACCCTAACCCTAAATGCCGGGGTTCTCTTTTCCCTGAATTTGAGTTGTTTCTTGTACGTAATATACTTAGAAGCCATCTCTTCTTCCACTTTTTCTGAGATTTCTCTCAAAATCCTCTATTGTCGTGAAAACTTCAGGACTTCTATGTCGGGGAATAGTTGACAAGTCTTATCACGTGACCGTGGTTCCCATCTGTGCGCTCTATGTGTTGAATGAAGCACAAATCAGATGTTTTCATAGCATGAACAAAATAGTCCCGGGACGGTTTAGTGTTAATCCAGTCCGGCTTCACTTTATAACAACACAAGGCTTTTGTGTTCTTCTGTGGAGAACTAATGAGACGTCCTACATGTAAAAAGACGTGTGTTACTTAAGACACTAACACTTAAGCACAAAGGATAATATTGGTTGAGGCTACCGTTACATGACAAACGCACAAAGCTTCACCCGGAGGACGAGTTTGCTTTTTAAACCGACAAAAGAAAAGAAAAGAAAAGAAAAGAAAAGAAACCTAAAAACTCCATTCTTATGCATATTGTTACTGCAGCAGGTAAAAATGTTGAGTTCTTTCATGAGTTCGTGGCATGTGGAGAATGAATACCATAGACGAGACATCCATGTTGTTCTCTGTGTTGATGCAGTAGGTTGTGCTACACTGTGTGTGTGTGTGTGTGTGTGTGTGTGTGTGTGAGACCACAGCATTACACATCAAATAGCTGCCTCTGCTACAGTATCCTGCACAGCTTACACACACACACACACACACACACACACACAGAGACAGACACACCTACATAGCTGACATATTCTGCGTGTGTGTGAAACATGTGGTTTGTCATGTCAGCCAAAAGAAACAGGTCGGCCGTTATGGGATTAGTTGATAAGTAATAAGTAATAATTTTTTAACGCATATTTTTATGGATGGATTTTATTTGACAATGAATTCCTGAATCAAGATGGCAATCTACGCTGGTGATAAGTGTTAGATGCCGCACGTCATGACATGTCATCAACATACCACTCTGGAATAATCCACTGAATTTAGAAATGAATAAAAACAAAAGGATAGATCAGAGGAGCAGTGTTTGGACCGGCTCAGCTGAGAGAAGTGACGCGTGGGGAAACAGACGACTGTTACGAAAAGGATTATTAGGATTAATAGGAGTTTTACTTTTGTACCATTGAAGCCTGATAATTCAGTTCAAACGTGAGATTCTCTCGTTCAGTTTTCGGTGTTTGCTGCCATGACGTCTTCTTGACATGTGAGATAGTTTGGCTTGAGATGGATTCCCCCGTTAGATCCTTGAGTCGCTGCTCAGGAATGGAAGTCGCGCTGCTGTGCTGCAGTCAGTCTTCATAAGCAGACTCTGAAGGATGCAGCCACTCAATTGAGACACAGTGATAAACAAGGCCAATATCTTCAATATCTTCATATTCTATTAACCCCTGATATGTGAAAGTGTCCTCTCAGCCATGTGATGTGATGTCTGTATAAGACCGCTGAGGCTATGTTATCCACCACAGGCCCTCAGTCAACTGACAAAGGTTAAAACTACTTTTTTAAAACTTAACTTATTTTCTTTGTGGCTCATAGTCCTGTTCTCCAGGGCGATGAGGATCAGAAAACGAGCAGAGAAGAAGAAGAAGAGACACGGGGAGTAACTTTGGTGTTTCTGGTTTAACGGCTCTGAGTTAGGCAGGCGACAGGTGTGATCTGAGAGGAATGAAGTGAAGTGGCATGTGATAATCACGTCACCATTATCTCTTTAAAACACGGGGGAGGACACTGTGCTGTCTGCACCTGGAGCAGCTCAGAGAAACTCAGAGAAACTCAGAGAAACACAGAGAAACTCAGGGACAGTTATTTCCTTCTGTTTAGCTGCCATTACAATGTTCTAGAAATAGCCTGATGAGGCAGGGAACTAAATCCACATGGTCAATGTTGGGGAAAAGCTCCTGAACCTTTTAACATTCCTCTAACTCATCGAATCATCCTGTACATTATATGTGTGTAACCAGAGTCGGCCCGAGGCACGGCTGCTCAATCATGTGTGGAGAAAACATGTTAAAGAAATCTAGATATATTTAGATTTGAGCTTAAGTTAATTGGCTTTATTTTGTAGTTGAAGGTTTGCTCATTTTAGTGCACATCTGCTGTCAGTCTTAAAAACTGTGGTTTACTTGTTTAATCCAAGTTGAGAATCACCGCGCTGAAGCGTTCCACAGAGAGGAACAGGACGGTACAGAGCGGTACGTAAGACGAGCCCCCGGCCGGACGGACGGACGTCCTCCGTTGTCGTTGCGTTTGACGTCGCTGTAATAAAGTGCAAATGAATATAATACTAGGCCACATTTGTGATGTTTATGGTAATTATAGATGAATAAAGCAGCTGTTATAACTGTATCAGCCGTGCAGACGGCGGCCGACACAGATGCAGCACTTAGTTCCCGTCAGTTGTTTCTTTGAGGCGCACACACACACACACATACACAAAGCGACCTTTGACCTTTGCACCAGAAAGTAAAGTAGTGCAGTCATGCATGAAGTGCAGCGCTCAGGAATGTAAAAGTGCTTCGATATTTCACACAAACTTTCATGTTTTTCCTAAAAGGAAACGATGATGACCAACGACAGCTCGGTCAGGTGACTTAATATAAAAGCTGAAAACCACGGTATATTAGTTTTCACTCAATTATCCGTGGAGAAAGAGTTTGCTGTCTGGAATTCTGCACACACCCCCACCCCCAATTTTTTTATTTTTTTTAAACTGACTTCATTTCTCTTGTTTTACCATCCATCACTGCAGCACTTTCTCATTTTTCCATTCTCCTGCCCCTGCTGCTTGAAGTCTGCGTTTGTCATTCACTCCTCCTCAGCGGAGACTGTCTCGCTCTGTGATATATGATCCTCAGGAGATTTCTACAGTGCTTTTCCAGTGTGAGCCTCAGTGAAATGAAGTAATCGGCTCAAAGAAAACACCATGTAAAAAGTACAAGAAATTACATCAGACTTTATCTGGACATCAAATTACTATCAATATATATATATAATTTACTGCAGGGAAAAGAAAGTCATGTCAGTCTATATTTGCTGTGAGAATGTGATCAGTAAAGTTTAATTGTTGAATTCAAAACTGTATAAATATGCCATACAGTGCATCTGAGCCTTTGCTTTTGGTTTGAAATGTGATTTCTCCAGTGTGTTACAGTTGCACCACCTTGTGGATATAACGCACATTACATTTTACCTAAAGTAAAAAAAACGAATTGATAAATATTAAATGGAATGAAATATAATAGTAAGAGTTTGATTTATTGAGGTCGCAGCTTTAATCAGGTTTAATAAGGTTCTACTGTGCACTTTAGTATTTAGTATATTGTCTCAGCAGAGGAGACGTCAGTAAAGCTGCAGTAAAGATGTTGAGATCTCAGTTCTCTTCAGTGATGCACAGACGACACGACTTTGCTGCTGTGGAGATGAAGTCACAACAAGAGACATAAACAAAGCAGGGTATTTGCATGAGAGTCACATGACCACCTCCACCATTTCAGAACATGTAGAACATGACGATGCAAAATGTTAAAACTGCCGTTATTCTTTCAGTAAATAAATATACGTATAATTCAGAGTTTAAAGTTAGAATTACACACACAAACCGGGTGCATGAGCAGTGGTCAGCACATAACCGGGTGCCTTGCTCAGGGGCACCCCAGCTCTTGGACCGTCCCCAGGATTGAACCAGCGACCTTCCAGTTACAAGCCCAATTCCTTTCCTCTTGTCCAGTGCTCACGTCTTAATTTTACTTCTTTGAATAAGCGGCACTTCTCTCAAGACTGTGTTCAGGTTATTTGTCCGATGCATTATTATGTGACGTTCAGCTGTTCTTGTGTCTACGGTCTAGTGTTTGTTTCTAGTGTCTTGTTACATTTGTGACTGAAAAACTGACTTTGTTACATCATCTAAATACACAAGTGTAAGAAGTTTTTAGTTATTTCAATATGGACTGAATATTGAAATAAAGAGATTCTGTTAGTTACATCAGTTACATCTTCTGGTCTCTTTTATTTACTGAAAAAAAAATGTGTCGTATATATCATTTAGTGTTTAATGCATTAGTAACACCCACAGACACGCCTCATATTTATACACACACATTATGAGTAAATGCACTATTCATAGAGAGAGAGAGAGAGAGAGTGATGTGCTGATATCAGTATTACTGTTTGGTTTGAGGATTAAAAGCTGGCTGATGCAGAGAGACTTCTCTCTTCTTTTAAGACAGTTCTTCTTCTTCTTCTTTGCATCAAACAAAAGTGACTCAGTAAAAATGAATCTTTCGTTTGGTGTCGAAATCTCACAGAAACAGATTCACTGACTTATCGGAGGCTTCCTGATCTCGTCGTCCTCGCCCTCGCCCTCGCACGAGTCGGGATTGTCAGGTTCTGTGCCGCCGGAAGAAGACTCCTCCCCCCGCTTGGCTCCACCCCACCGCTGTTTGACCAGGTTGTTGAGCTGCTCCAGGATGTCGATGGAGTGGTTGATGACCAGAGCCAACCAAGCCAGGCCAAAGAAGATCCACGAGGCCATCAGGACGCTGTACCAGTCTGGGTAATGTTTGTCAGGGTTAGTGTCTGTGAAAGAGAGAGACGAGTGAACACAACACACACTGTGAAGCTACATCTGTTAGACGCCTCCTTTAATGCCTTCATTGTCCAAGACAACAACAACGTATCATTGACTAATCCATTGACACAATATCACCGGTGCTGCACCTGCCACATAATCTCCAAAGCCGATGGTGCTGAGGCTGATGAAGCAGTAGTAGATGGTCTGGGACAAGCTCCAGCCCTCAAACTTCTGGAACACCAGCATGGGCATGATGAAGAAGAGAAGTACGCCGAGTAAGTAGGACACCAGGTGGACACAGAAGCGGGACACCTTCTGTACTCAAACCAAGAAAGAATTATAGTTTTCCTCACTTCAGTGTGTAAAAACAAACATATTTAGACTCTATGGAAGTGTATTTCTTTACAGCATCACTGCAGCAAATGTTATTGTTGGTGTAATACACATTTCAGCCACAAGAGGCTGAGGCGCATCACTGTCTCAGCTCAGAACCTTTTGTGTTTTTATACAATTGGTTTCTTTTCACTCCAAACACAGAGTAACTTCACAGTCACGTCTTTCTTTAGGCTACAAATGCATTTGAATAGGGAAACGCTTTTTATTCTAAATGTTGAAAAATGTTGAAAAATGTCAGAAAAAGGTTGAACATTTTGGAAAAATGTCAGAAAAAAATTGAAAAATGTGGAAAAATGTCAGAAAAGGTTGACAAATGTTTAAAAATGTCGGAAAAAGGTTGAAAAAAATGTTGAAAATTGTCGGAAAAAGGTTGAAAAATGTCGAAAACATTTTTTAGCTACATTTTGTGTTGAAATGTGTTGATGCACTACCGCATTTTGTGGCTGAAATATATTATATATTAGACTTACCCTTCGCCCAGTCTTTCCCTCAAAGAAGTCACATATTTTCCTCTCGATAACGAGCATGTACTTGCCCACCCTGTTGAGCACCACGACGTTGAGCGGGATGCCGATGAGTGCGAAGAACACACAGAAGATCTGTCCTTTGGTGGAGCTGGGACTCATGCTCCCATAACCTGCAGGAGACCAAACACACTGAGAATTAAAACATCACACTTTGTTAAGTATATATGATCGAATCTTTTGAAAAGTACTTTTTGGGAGATTTTCCTTCTTGATTAGGATATTTATTCACAGCAGTAAACTATTTTGTAGTCTTTGTAAATCATTTTCATCTTAAACAACAATTTTTATTCCATAAACGAGTGCTTTGTAATGCTGGCAGGATAATTTGGGTCTAAAAATGGTTGAGTAATAATTTAAATCATATAAAATAAATAGATGTTAGTACAAGATTAACAGTCTGACCTATAGTTGTGACCACAGTGGCAGCAAACACGGCCGAGCTGGTGAACCTCCAGAAGCCGTCTGACGTGCGGTTGCTTTTCAAACTCAGGCCCAACTTTGATGCATCATGAACAATCTGACAAACAAACAAAGACATTACAAGCTGGGCCACACACACACACACACACAGTTCTAATTGTGACTCGTGTGGATCCAGAGCACGAGTCATGTGTGGATGTGAGAAATGTGCAATATTACACCTGAGAAAAACATCATAATCTGTTCTCGCCTCGTTATTCTAACATATTTAATCCTACATTTATAAGTACTCATCTCTGAAATCAACACAGTTATTTTTTCTTCATACAATCTGCATGACATGTTTTTGATAGAACAGTAGAAATCCCAGTTCTCTTCAGTCTGGATCAACATCATGTCAGTCTTAACTCTGCAGAAACAATGTGACCTAATGCACTTCTCTGTGACAGCAGCAGTCTTCAAGCTGCTGTGGAAATGAAGTCACAACAAGAGACATAAACAAAGTAGAACGTCCTCACTGCAGAAAAGCTGCAGAGTTGGTATTTGCATGAAAGAAGGTGCCTCTGAGTCACATGACCACCACCAGCCAGGTTATCAAACAGGACTTTCCCCGTAAATCTCTGCAATGGGATTAATTTGCTTGTTGGATCAAGTGTAAACAAAAACAGTGACCCAATCAAGTCAAAAACATGTAGAACTCCACATTAGATAAATTTTACATAAGTAGGACTTGTGTTCTTTTAGTAAATATAGATAAGATTACTTTAGAGAGAGCTGGAAAGTGTAACATGCTGACATCTGTGACATGTGTCTGTGTTGCTGTGGTTTGAGGATTAAAAAGTGGATTATCATCATATTTATTCCATATTTCTGCGCCTCACCTGAACCATTTCGTCCAGGCCCTCTTGGTTCAGACAGGTGTACGTCATGAGCAGGTTGCGTCTTCTTATCATTACTTGACTGATGTCCGCCTGTCCGTGCTCTCCCTCCAACTTCCAGAAAACAACCCCACCGATGAGGACGTAGGCCACGTAAACCAGGCCCAGAATGAGGATGGAGGGCACCTGGACCAGACTCAGCATCTCCTTTATCTTCATCTCGGACTTTTTGATTCCAGATAATCTCAGGGTCTCAGTCAGTGCAGCCAGCAACAGCAAGGAGTGAGTGCTTCCTTGCTCGGTGGCTCCTTGTCCGTCTGCGCATTGCAGGTAAAGGAAATGCTACCTGTGCGCCTGTTTTGCACTCAACAATGCAAATCTGCTGGAAAACAAGCAGAAGAGGAAGGAAACGGCCGCAGAGGCTGAGCTGCAGGTGAAGATTGTTGTATTTGTGGTCAGGGAAGTCATGACAGGAGCCTGAGCTCGAGATAATCTACAGAAGTTCACAACGTTATATCTCACAGTCTTCATCAGTCCTGGTGAGCTCCAGCTGCTGCTCATGCTCTCACCTCACGTCACCATCACCATTAATGAGTTTGTTTAAGATAAACGTCTGAGCTCAGCATCAGCACACACACACACACACAGATGTGGTCTCACAAAAACACACGCACACACACACGCACACCAAATATGTCACATGACAACTTAGTTAAAAGGCAGTTTAGATCACGTCACAAAAACACAGCTGCATCTGCAGTAAGAACTGTCACAAACTTTTATCTGTAACCATAGTGAAATTTGAAGGTGAGCACACACATCTGCTCACTATATCATCTCTGATTATAAATATGAACCTTTTTCAAGATATTTAACTCATTTAAATATTTAAATTGTACTGTAAACAACATGAAATCAGTTTGTATTCATTGTCTGCACTTTGCAGTTTTCCCAGTTTCAAAGACCTTTCCATTAATCTTTGCACTTATACATAAAACAAAGATGTCGACAAAAACTGGAAACACTAGAAAAAGCATTTCCAGAGGACGAATGCAGTCAATACTGTCGCTGTGACTCAGCGTCATCGGTGACACAGAAAGGATAAAGAAGAAAGTTGTCTAGTCCCAGCAGCTGCAGCGTTTCATTCCACATCTGCTTTCTTTTCCACGATCCCTTTATTTACATTCTACAATTTCACATGTGAATTACTGGTGAAAAACAATCAGCTCATGTTGTCGCGACTTTACATCTGATCCACGAGGTTAAATGTCCGCTCACTGCACTGAAATGTCCTCAAGTCGCCCTGATGCACAAATCTAATTTGAGGTAGAAACCTGTCATGTGTCCTTTATCGTATATTAAACCAAATAAAGAAAGAATAAATATATACGGACTGAATATATACCACTTTCCTCCGTGTTCTACAGTAAACAATCACACAACATGGCTTCTATCTAATGAATACTACGTGAACCTAACGTCCACTGTCAGATCTTTGACGTGTCCTCTAGTTTACAGGAGGACGTGTCCTCTAGTTTACAGGAGGACGTGTCCTCTTCCTCCTCTTGTTTCTTAAAGCCCGGGTGAGTCAGGACGACTACATGCTCCATCATCCTGGCTCCCATGTTGAGGATGAGCGCGAGCCACGCCAGGGCAAAGATGATCCATAAGCCCGCGAGGCTGCGGTACACTGAGATGTACTCTTTACCCGGGTCGGTCCCTGCAAGAACAACCCTGGTCAGAACACGGCAAACTCATCCCGGGCAGTAAATGATGTTTTTGGATCAAAGCTAAGAGAATTGATCACTGTTAATCCGTCCATGACGTTGGTGCTCGTTTGCACCCTCTACTCACCCACCACGTAATCTCCAAAACCAATAGTGCTGAGTGTAATGAAGGCGAAATAGAAGCCCTCACCAAACGACCAGCCTTCCACGTAACTGAACAGCAGAGGGGGGATGACCAGGAACAGCAGGCTGCCACTGACCAAGTAAAAGCTCATGGCCAGAGCCTCCACGGTTTGCTGCGGAAAGATAAAACCACAGTCAGGTTTAGTGCAGCTCGCTTCACGTGAGATCATGAATAAAGGTTTCAGACCACATGTTATAAAGCAATAAAGGCGCTTCATTTAATAAGGAATAAGGAAACAGTTTGTCTCATGAACTCAGAAGTAGCTTCACATGTAGAGCAATATTTCATTTACCTTAAATTAGCCATACCATAATAGTGGTATATGATATGATATGATATGATATTATAGTAATATCATCTTATAGCTTGGCAATAACAATGGAAAAATGTGTTATAATATGGTTTTATCAATTATGATTCAAAAACAATTGACCAATCTATTTCCTGAATATTGCTTATTAATAAACCCTTTATTATCACACTATTACACTGATATTAATGATAAAATGGCAGAAATAAGATGGTATTAGCACAATATTACCTCCCCATCCCATAATGACTAGTGCCATGTTGTTACTGTACCATAATATAAACTGTTACTTAATTGCAAAGTTGTTATAATTAAGAATAATATTTAAATTACTTTACACTCTGCGGCATGTTATCTCGCAGCAGTGTGTGTGTGTGTGTGTGTGTGTGTGTGTGTGTGTGTGTGAGGCGCGCCGTCGGTACCTTGTGAGGACCGACTGAGACCATCCCTCTCTTGAGTCGACCCAGGTGGACGGTGACAAACTTCCCCAGCTGTTTGAGGAAAGCCAGATTGAGCGGGATGCCAAAGAGGGCATAGAACACGCAGAACACCTGACCAGCCACGGTGCTGGGGGAGAGGTTACCGTAACCTGTGAGGCAAATGATGAGGATGATGATGATGATGATGATATTCTGCAATTATTTCATTTAATTTCTTTATGTTTGGCAGCATTCTTCTAATGGAGAAAATCTAAATCTGGCAAAATCTGCACCATTGTTTTCCATTCCATTATAATTCCAGCTATTTTCTACATTTAACTTTCTGTATTTTATGTTTCCACTTTCTGTAAATGTGAAGTTTTGTCTGTTCTGTGCATGTGACACCCGTCTGTCCATCCTGGCAGAGGGATCCTTCCTCTTCACCATATTTCCTCCCCCCATTCAAAGGTTTTTTGTGTTTTGTGGAGTTTTTCCCCCTCACGCGATGCAAGGGCGTACAGACTGTAAACGAGTGTGTTTGTGATGTTGAGGCGACGTGTCAGCAGTGACACCATAATAAACACTCACCTATAGTTGTGACCACTGTGCCTGCAAAAAAGAAGGAGCTGCTGAAATCCCAGTTACTGGGGTTTGTAGAGTTTCCCGAGGGATTGACTCCATTTTCCCAGGCGTCCAGAATAACCTGCACACACACACACACACACACACACACAGACAGATACATGTCATCACAAAAACATCACAAAAAAGAAAGAACATTATTCACTCAGTCACAATCTTGACACATTATTACACATATTATAATCATTTTCTGACCTACATCCCAGTAATTACATTGTGTGTTTTGGATTATGACACACTCATCGATTTCTTTTATGTCAGATTACCGTCAGAGCATTTATTACTATGTACCTACACTAATCATAAAATTGATCTTTAATTTGACAGTTACACAGTCGAGGGACCTTTAACATAAAACAACCATTTCTAATGATTATCATTAATATCAATGATTCAATTGCTTTAAAGATGGAAAACCTGAACAAATTTCTCCAGGGCCGCTCCGTCCAGGCAGGTGTAGTTGGTCAAGAAATGCAGCTTCTCCAGCTGGAAGTGGTCGCGGTTGTTGATCTCAGCCTCTCGCTCCAGGATCTGGAAGACGACGGCCCCGACCAGCAAGTACGCGAAGTAAGCCACAGACAACAGTGTGGTCCAGTTCAACTTGACACGGGCCAACTGGAAGCTCGCCATCAAACACCAGAGAGGACGACACACACACGCGCTGGCGCTCACAGAGGATCAGGTCTAATCACGTGTCGCTCCGCACAGACCACATCCATCACTGCACAATCTCTTCCACGAAAAGGAACAGGAAGTCGCCACAAAGATACAGACGTGTGGTGTTTTTAAAGTAAGCTACAGGCAGTTTCTGTGAAACCTGCTTCAAATCACAGCCGCGTGGAGGAAGGTGGATGTTTGGTGAAGCTGTATCTTTGGGGTGACAGCACTAACTCGGTTGGTAAACATCTCCCCATAATGATCCCGCTCTCATTGGTCAGACGGCCAGAGATGCTGGGCATTGATTTATAGGTTGCTTGGGTAACGATCAAACTCCTCTTTGCCATTAGTGCGACATCTGGACACAACACACACACACACACACACACACACACACACACACACACACATTCAACTGTTTGCACTAATAAGGAAGTGGCGGCGGCGGCATCTTTGTCAGCAGAACAAAAGTTAATGTTTTACCGGACTGATGCTGCTGCTGCTGCTGCTGCTGCTCATCCGAGCACTAAATGCCGACTCTTTCCTCGGGACTCGTTTTATTCAAATATCAAATTTACTTGCAACCGCAAAACGACACAGCTCGTGACGCACTCAGCAGAAGCTGCTGTGCGGCACATTTCATAACGATAAGACAATTTAATTACACTTAAACTCATCAGTTTAGACCGAGAGGCTCAGTTTCTGCGACATCTGCGAGAACAATCCGACGCAGATTCTCCACCGCAGGCGGGAGCCGAGCACATTTATGGCTTTGTGGAGACGTGCGCTACTCGATTGTGAGCCATAAACCAGAGAGTTGAGAGACTCTGGGGTTTCAGTGTGTTAGTATGATATACATGCACGCTCAAAATAGACACAGGCTTGACATGAGGTGAACTCTTAGTACAAGGTTGTCTCAGAGCAGAGCAGAGTTAGGCATCGAGTCAAACGCTAATATCTAAGGTGAGGATAAACGACTCAGATAAATAAATTTAAGCTCGACTCGTCCACAACAGAGTGTTTCTTCAAAGCGACTTGATGCAAATCGTGCAGCTGCTCGTCATCCGACAAACAAATGGACGCAAAGCCATGCAAACAGGTTTGTCACAGAGGCCACAGGCGGCATGTGCAGCTGTTTGACACTGACGCTCATTCTCCAACGTGGTGATTTCACTTTGTGTGAGTAATAATGTTGCCAATGATCAGCAGAGGAGACACACAGATGCCTGTAAACCAATTTGAATTTCAAATGTATCTTAAGGAAGACTGGTACAGACTTCAGCCCAGTGCATGCTGGGATAGGCTCCACCTCCCCACTGTCTCTAAGTGCTAAAGTGACCAGAGACGGATTATTTTAAACTCCTGAAAATCCATTAGTGAAACCACAGCAAACACATTTCACTTATATTTGCAAATTCCCAGTTCTGTGAACTTTCCATTCCACGTGACCGAGATTTTCCACTCGTGCCGCACAACATGTGTGTGGAAATAAACGTTCTCTGCTGAATTCAATAAGAACAAAGGAAACGTGAAGAAAGCACAGTAAAACTAATTAGAATGGTTGAGTTCTTTGTTAACAAGCAGCTTTATTCTTCTTATTATTCTTATGAATACTTTGTTCATATTTGTGAACACAATATCAAACACAGTATATTAAATACAGCTATTTATAGCATCGCACAAAGACATCTTCCGTCTCTGAATGACATGAAAACACTCGCACCGCTGAACAACACTTTCATTACGTCCTCAAACACATATCAGAGACAGATGGTTTCCTATTTTCTGCTCGTTCCTCTGATATCTTGAGACAACATTTGTTCAGCACAAATGGCCGACGCGTGCCGTGATTTATGCCGCTGCCCTTTACATCAATGGCATCACTTTTAGATGGTCAATAAGTGTGTGTGTGCGTGTGTGTGAGGATGAAAACAGGATGTGTATGTGTGTGTGTGTGTGTGTGTGTGGTGCATCTTTTCCATGTGAAATTTGGCATTTTTCAAGTCATTTGACATGATTTCCTCTCACATCATCACTGTCCATCATTACTCACACAGGCAGATGATGGCAGTCAGACGAGACGAGAGCTCCAGGCCTCACCTTCCTCCTCAGAACTTCATGTCACTGATGAAGAGCGTCTGAAAATAAAACAAAACACTGACAGATAATCCAGAAATTAAGTGAAATATGACAGAATATATCCTCTGGGTCACATGTCTGCACATGGCTGCTGCTGCTGCTGCAGATAAAGGCCTAAGTCATGTTCTACCCAAGGGTCCTTGAAAGTTTGTGAATTTGAAGAATTTATCTTAAGGAAAGTAAATGGGTCCTTGAAATCCTTGAAAAACAGTTTTCAAGACCCTTGAAAGTTTTGGATTATCGCCCTAAATAGACACGGGTCATTAAACGTGTTTGAATTTTTATAGAGGGGATAGAATCATATGGAAGAAACACAAAAAACAAGATCTGACGCTTCTCTGTCAAAACACACTCAACTCACTGATGAAATGAGGAAGGAAGGAAAGGATGAAAGGAAGAGTGATGGGAAAGAAAAGCTTGTGTTCTTTTGCATGGTATCTGCTCATTTATTTCTCATCATTGGAAAAACCACAAGACAGGGAAGTGGACTTTATGCAGGAGTCAGAGGAGAATATGGAGAGTTACAGAGAAGCATTCTAAAGGTACTCATGGATTTCTACATTAAAAGACTCCAGAAGATGTAAGGCAGCTAACCAGCAGAGGGCAGTGTTGATTACAAAATGCACATGATGTGTGTCGTTACCTGCTCTGTTGAGGAGGTTTTGTCTGGCTCTGACAAAGGCCAGGATGTCAGCGTCCGTCTGCTGGTGTCCAGTCAGTGGAATCGAGGAGGACGAGAGCTCGGTGCTCGACAGGGACCTGACATGTGAACAGGTCAACGTGAATTATCTGCACACTGTCGCACAAACATAAACTAACTGTTGAAGAGAGAGAAAACAAATGCATCGCTGTGCTCCTCCAGCCTGCATGTGACGCTCTGAATGTTTAACTGTGCAGCGCTCCAGTGAGAAACTATGCCTTTGAATTGGTAGAAAGAGTTTGGAGACATTACTTCACAGAGAAATAAAAATTTATGGCCACATTCATAAGTGGAGAGAAAACACAGCGCGGCTATAAAAATCTACAGGTCCAGGTCGTTTGTATGGATTTAATGACGACTGCAAACACGCACACGGGCTCCTGTGTTGTTTGCATATGGACACACGTACATTACAAATGTACACAGTGCTTAAACTTCATCTTATGTCATGCTGTGGCCTCGAGGAGTCACATGATTGGTGATTATTTTCCTCAGCAGGTTGAATGTAGAGCTGCAACTAACCATTATTTTGATGTGTTCAAATGTCTTGTTTTGTCCACAAACCAAAATGATTCACATTTTAGTGATTTCTTTGTTATAAATTAAGGAAATATTCACATTTAAGAAGCTTAAACAATCGGAAATCTTGTTTTAATCATGAAAAAAGCTTCAAACCGATTATCAAAATAGCTGTTGTTTTCAAAGCCACACATTCATGTCCAGGAAGCCTGTCCCACACACACACACACACACACACACCTCCACTCAGATGACGGCGTGTAGTGAGTCGCTCTCCCGTGCATGGAGGTATCATCGTGCCACGCTGGTGCAGCTGTTACGGGAGGAACGTTTTTAGGACTGAAGCTTCTGAAACACAAATGTACACAAATAAACAGTCTTAACATTTATGGAACAAAAGCCGTGCAGACGTGAGATCTTGAGCAGAAGAGGTGGAAGACTGTGGAGCAGGGAAGTCTCTCGCTGTGCTGCAGGAATCCTCAGGTTAATCTCAATAAGACTTTTTCAAGACCTTCTCAAAATATTCTAAGACCTTATCGCCATCAGCACGTATTTAACTTACAAACACAACCATACATAGGAACACATGAGCTTTAACTAAGATTTATCAACGTTTAATACTTTTTAAGACCCCGCGGACACACGTGAAGTTAAAGGAGGATTTTATGATCTGATCTGTGTCTGCAGCAGATTTGCAGACTAGAGTTCATATGGAAATCATATGTCTCGTCTCACAGGTTTATTTTTAGCATCATCACATGCCGTACACATGTTTATTTATTTAACAATGAAATGTAGTTTCCACTGCGATATTTCATGTCCAGGGTTTCTGAGGTTCACCAGCTTTATCACCGGAGTCACAGTCACACCGTTCAAAGCATGAACACACGGTGGAATACCAGAAGGTCAAATAAGGCCAAGAATTTATGATTTATTGGGACATTTTATTATAGTAACCATGCAGACGTATTTAACCTGATTATTATGAGGGAAAAAAGGACCCAGAAAGCTTCAAAAACAAACGTCAGAATCAGCATCAGTCTGTTATGATGTTTGAAGACAATATCTCTTCTCCCACAATATAATTCACGTCCTTTAACAACCTACGACACTGATGCTGAGAGCAGTCAGTGTGACAAATGGACCGAGCGGTCAAATATCACCGTGTTTGTTTGTGATGTGATACAATATCTGTTTGATAAAAGAGAATTCTTTTATCAGTAAGGTTGGTGAAGCACAAAAAAAAAAGGGTTCCATGGAAACCAGAGCCGAGGAGCTGCAGGTTGTTGGCCATTAAATCAAGTGGCATTCAAGCACAGATGGTGAACGGGTAAAAATAACTAATGAATGAAGCAGAAGTGAGTCAGCGAGGGGAAGGTGTTTCTTGCTCCAACACTTTTGGCTCGGCTGAACAGAAATCCACAATAAATGCTTTATGGAGTTAATTTTGGCTTCTCCTTAAAGTAAGTTCACAGTGTAAAGAGGTGTGTGTTTACATCTGCTGTCGTGCAGGACGGAGGACGGAACACACACATCAATCACAGTGAGGGAGAGAGAGAGGGAGAGGGGGAGAGAGAGAGAGAGCGTCTCACCTCAATCCTGGAGTGCCGGGTGAAGACGGCTGTAAGGTTCCCTGTGGTGAGTCTGTGTGACGACACCTGGCTGAATCTGGGTCCTAGAAACAATCGTTGAAAGTAAATGTGTGACATGTATCTTGGAGATGATGACAATATAACAACAGAACAACTTTATCTTCAGCTTTTAAAGATGAATCAACCACATGTAAACTAAACAATCAAGACCTGAACCTGTTGCTAACGTCCTGTCTGTGCGACTTCCTCTGTGTCAGTCGGTGATAAATTCTCTGGCTCTTCCTCAGACGTGAGTAAGATGCTATTCTCCATTGGCGAGATCAAAATGAAAGAGAAGCAGCCAGAGAAGCAGCCAGCGGTGTCTGCTGGTCAGATGTTGTTAGTTTATGAAATGTGCACAACAGCCATTAAGGCTGTGTGTGTGTGTGTGTGTGTGAGTCCACAGACCCATCTCTCTCTCTTTGTCATTTATAATTTGTGGATTTTGGACTCAACTCTCCGTCCAAGCCTTTGCTAACATCGTCTTCCACACTGTGTCCGTACTGCATACGTCTCCTAAGTATCCAGCACAAATACAAAGGTGCTATTTAGGACTGAAATAAACACTGACTCATTTATTACCCCCCCAACAACATATTGTCCTTGTTCAACTCTGACTTCTGAGACCGTGTGTTGATGTATTTACTCTCTCGCCTCTCGGTCACATGGATTTCTGTGTTTCTCAGTTTGAGCCTCCTCCACATCCTCCCACCAGGACCCATTCATTCATCCAGCCAGCAGAGGCTGTGAGGATCACACTGGTCATGTGACCCGGCACATGAGACAATGCATGACAAATAATACACCAACTACACGTCTGTTCCAGCATCACTCACCAGAACATCTGCCAAGACAAGGAAAGCGGATATGGAGTGATGTATAAGACGAGAAGAAGTCCCTGTACTGTGGTGATGTAGTGCTGTTACTGGACACGGTCAATTCCCAGTGTCACTGTGAGAGCTGTGAGCTTTCATACATTTAAACAGCTTCAGAATTTAGTGCACAAAAAGCAGCTTCAACAATTTATAAAGAATTGACCTTGTTGCTGCAGCAAAGTGTCGTGCAACAAGTGAAACCTCTCAGGTGTGAGAGGAAAGCTAGAGCAGAAGAAAACAGTCATAAATACACCAACAAGGCTTCCTGCTTTACAGACAGACAGACAGACAGACAGACAGACAGACAGACAGACAGACAGACAGACAGACAGAAGGAAAATGCAGTCACCTGATCACTGGAAGCCTCCCGGCTCCACCACTTATGAAAGTCCTTCTGTAGCTTGACTTTCACCCTCTCCAGCAACAGCTGCAGGTGCTCAATCTCCGTCCTCAAGGCTTTGAGACGGCCAACGATGCTCTTGTAGCTGATGGGAGACATTAGCAGCAAAACATTCATCTCTTTGTCCCCGTTTCACAGCATCTGCTGCGTCTCATCAATCTCAGCAGGCAGGGACCCGGGGGAAACCATGACGACACATAAAAAACTCACGTTTCTTTTTCTTGCAAAATGTGTTTGCACAGGTTTTCTTCTCGCAGGGCATCCACCTCCTCCCCGGCCTCTGTGGGACTCCCCGTCACACCTGCAGTAGCATTGGACACGAGAAACACATGAGCACACTGAAGAAGGACAAAGACAGAAACAGTCATGTTCTGGTTGTGAGAGACACGGTTCTGAATGCTGGCGGTGGATAACAGAAACCAGGCCACTGTGACGTGATCTCTAAATAACAATGAAATAGTGGAGAGATGTTTGTAGTCTTTACAGCCAGATTTCCTCATCAAAGCTTTTATGTCACTGATCAAACCAGTCACAAGAGACTAAGTGAAGGGACAGTCCTTCAGTCTTTGGTCACTGAGGACGACGACTGCACAGGCTTTGAAGTGGCCACTGCTAAACACCAGCGCCCACACTGTGTGCACATGTTTACCAGGACATTCTGAAGAGAGTGGAATATCAAAAACGACGGTGGAGGAGTTTCCACTCGTGACAAAACTGCTCATTTAATTTCAAAGGACGACGTGGAAGCGACTGAGTTTAAACGTGGATTCTCTTGGCTCAGTAAAATGCATTGATTTGGCTGACGGTACAGATGGAGCTGGAACTCTTACCTTGAGCTGCTCGCTGCCTTCTCCTCAGCTCTAACTGCTTCTTCAGCTCATCTGAGAGAGGACGAAACAAAACATAGAAACTGTAAAATACTTTGAAATTAATCTCACACAAACATTGATCAAATGTTTTGCTCAGTGGAGCCCAAACAAACACGTCCAACCTCGAGTGTTGATGAGTTCAAACTAATAAGAAACATATCATCCCTTTCATTTGTTTTGATTTAAATCAACCTGTAAAAGGCACATTTGTAATCAAGAGTTTGTTCATCCTCCCCGTGTGTGCGTGGGATTTCTCTGGTTTCCTCACACATGTCCAAAAACATGCAGACGTTAATTGGACACACTAAATTGTCCAATTGGACTGGCGACCTGTCCAGGATGCACTCACTCCGCCTTTCGCCCTATGTCAGCTAGGATTGGCACCAGCAGCCCCGCCCCTGCAACACACATGTGGAGGATAAAGCCGTACACAATGTTTTTCACATCCTGCATCTTTTACTGTCCCTGAACTGTCTTGACACAAAGTTATTTACTCTTCTTGCGTCGCATCATTGAGTTATTTGCACAATATTGGACACACTGCTGACTCACACAACAACAGTCCTCACAACGAGCCAGGAAGCTACATGTTGTTTTCTAATCATCGTGTGACAGTCACACTGTGTTAACAAATGAATGAGTGAATTCTGTTTGTCAGTTTAATGAGCTCATGCACGTTTGAGCCATTTTTGATGAACGCATGAGATTCATTTATTATAATAAAGATGATAATTTTACTTTAACATCAAAGAAAATGGCTGAAACGTCAGCTGCTGTGTGGAGTGAATGACTGAGATAATAACGACAGAAGGGAAGTTGAATGGCAGCAATTTCTGCGTGGAGTTCCCCTCACAATCCCCCAGGTCTGATATGTGCACACGGCGCTGTGCTGTATCTGTTTCTGTAATAGAATCCTTTTGCCAATCTAAAAGCTGCGGTTCAAAAACGAGAAAGCCAGATGACGAAGAAACTGGGGCGTGTGAAGAAGATACCGTTTCATGGTGCCATAAAAAAGTGGGATAAGAACACTTGCTTTGTCAAAGAAGAAGAAGAAGAAGAAGAAGAAGGTTTTAAATAACCTGGTGTCCAGGAGAGATCCAGGGATTCATTCAGAATAACAATATCACTATCATAGCCTTTCACTGCTGAAGGAAACAATTCACAGTAAAGCTCATGTTTAAAAACATTTCTGTTAAGCACATAAATTTATGTCTGAGGTTTCAGACGACAGTGGAGCCATGAATGAACGATCTGAAGCGACACCGCGGGAAACGTCGTGTTTTTCCCTCATGAGACAGAGTTTTGGAAGCCATGTGTTTTCATACAAATGAAGCTGGAGATGTAAATGAAGTTAGACGCCCTGTGGCTTTACATTGTGGTGCGGTGGTCAGACCCAAGTCTTCCCCAACAAAACAACTCAGCTGACATTACAGTCACTAACTCATGTGAAGCCCGCTTTGTTCGTAAGGATTAAGGAATATTGATGTCGTGAGTCCTTCCATGTTGCCATGGCGACGATGTGCAGGAAGCGCGTGACAGGCAATATCCTTACGCTCCTGCCTGGTCTCTGAGGTCAGCTGATCAGCTGCTCCTGCAGATACCAAAATCAAAACAGAAGCTCAGAGGGGACAGAGCATGTTAGACACGCCCCTTCACTGTCCACTTTGTGTTTTTGTTAATACTTTCTACACTATTTTATAGTTTTATTGTTTGTTGTCTAGGCCTATGATGTCATTTCTTATATTTTATTTATCTTATTTATCTCTGTTGTACAGCACTTTGTTTCAGCTGTTGTTGTTTTGCTTAATAAAGTGCTTTATAAATATGTGGCTCATGTCCTTATGGTCTGTACTGAGCGTTGAGGAGTCACGACTGCCAGTCAACAATGTCTCTTTCCTTCACTGACAAAAAAGATACATTTGCATACGTGTCAAGTAATCGTGGTGTGTGTGTGTGTGTGTGTGTGTGTGTGTGTGTGTGTGATGCAGTATTTTTGGATTCCACTCCAGTGCCTCAGGACAAGACTGCAGGCTAAACACCACAACCCCTTCCAAACCACGCAGGGTTTCCCCCCACATCGTCGGGAGAGACATGCCGTCGTCTTTAAGGACTGGTTTCAAGCTGCAAGCCTCAATAAATATTTGGTCATTTTTGTGGAGCGGAGGTTAAACGTGATACGCCGCAGTGAGCGCGAGATCCCAGCATCGTGCACGCATGCACGCATGCATGCTATCCCGCTTCTCAGTGTCTCAGTGGGTGTCAATTCATGTCTGTGTGAAGAAGTGTCCAAAATCGAGCTGCATTTCAAATGATATGAAAGGTTGTAAATACTGAACAATGAGTTCAGCGTTGTGTGTTTTTATTGTTCAAAGACATTTGTGTCTGGGGCCATAATAACCTAAACCAAGGACATCCCATAAACTGTTGTGATGAACAGCTGATACCATTAGCTGCAGAAGTAAATCATAGCAACAGTCACGTTAAATGTCGTGGCTGTTGGTAACAAAGACCACATCCAATGAAGAAATCAAGTTACATTCTTCCTGCGATATTCCTTCTCCAGTGCTTTGGAAAAAAATATTCTTGGCCACCATTTTCATTTCAGGCTCCAGTGGAGTTTCACTGCCATTTATCTCAAATATCTTTTGGGTCGATCCCGGCAAAGGTGAGCTGATAAAAGTTGTTCCCAGAGCAGATACCAGATGCTCCGCCTCGCACGGTGCCGCATAAATCGCTGCACATCTGGCAGAGAAATCAGGAGATGCTGCTCGTTTCCAGCCGCCCTACACATCCACTACACCTTCCGTGCTCTCAGAGACGTGCGTCGCTGACCCCTCTGAACAAATATATATGCTCGCACTTTTTGGACCAAAGGGTTCGGAACATATGCTCCTCCAGTGGGACTGGATTCCAAGGCCGTGTGCCGTGGCCAAGAACAAGACTGTAAACCAAGAAAATGTTTATACACCGACGTCTTCATGGGCTACTACATCTGCCTTTCTCTCCTACGAGTGACCCTCACGCTGGGCACATCCATCAGAGAGAGCAGCACAAAGCCTTTGTCTATATTATGCTAAGTCTTTTCCATGTTCTACAACAACCATGAGACACATGTAGTGTAACATTTCCAAGCGGAGCGTCCAAAATGGCAAGGAGACATACTGAACTAAATATTATGGTACTACTTTCCAGCCAGAAGAGGCAACCACCGTCCACTAAAAACACCGTCTCTCATGTAGAAGGAATGCAGATCCTTGCGCCTCAAAATGTAACGATATCTGACAGCGTCGAGATGTTTTTGGCGGCTTTTTTCAAATTTGAATCTCATTAAAGATGGACGTTAATCCACGAGCGCTGCTTCCTACACAACACATTTAAAGAGTTAATATTCTAGACGTCTGTGTGACATATGACGCGTCACAGAATAAATCCTGAAAAATGATGATGAACGAAACGCCGCTTTGAGGTTTAACAAACGCGACCAAACCACCGAGCGAGATCTGAGGCGGCGGTGATGCCAGGCTCTGGTGTGCCAGGCAGACCTCTTCATTTAACGTGGCATGTGTAATAATAAGGGGAAATTCAGAAAAGCAGCGTGCAACAGTACATGCAAACCAGATCAGTCAGAACAATAAAAGTTTGATGGAAAAATTCAAGCAAAGTGCAGTGAAATCATTGAAACTCGACGACACTGCGGACACTCACTGCCCACGAGGAAGAAACCCACGACATATTATTGAATAAAAGTCATCTTGACAGCACGAGTGCAGACTCCAAGTGAGCTTTCAAATGTGAATAATACTTAATAATAAACGTATTGATAGAATAAACGCCGGAGCAAAGCCGTAAACTCTGGACTCGCTCAGCGTTGTCTCAAGCTCCGGCTCATGCCAGGCCTCGTTTTGGCACAGAACGGCTACCTGTCAAGGACATTACCCAGAAGTACACAGGGGTGCATTTAAAGTCACCATAAAACAGCCGGAGACAGGCTAGTAAAAAAAAGTACGGGTTGGAGGAGGAATAGGTGGGTGGAAATCAGAGTGCCTCTCTGTCCTGGAAAAGTTCAGGAATGTGCTGAACAACATTTCTACACTCCAGGGAAACTGAATATCCAATATTCATTAACGTTTTCCAGGCAGGTACGTGGGCCGCTGTCTTTCGGGACCAGAAGAACGTTCACAAACACCAACGCCATCCAACACAGAGCTGGTGCCACAGTCTTTGTAGGGAAGATGATGAAAGTGTGTGTGTTTTCTCAGCTGCGACATGTGTTGTGTTTTCTGGAAGGCAAGCCCTCATCTGTTGATACGACTTACTGATTACATTTCTGCCTTCAGTCAGCTGCGTTCCAAGTCTTCTGGCCTCGGCTGACCTGTGCAGGAGATCGTAGGTGTTAATGGGCAGTGGTAGCAGTATAGCGTCGGTAGGCCAAATAAAATCCCTTCAGTATTAAATAAAAACATGTATTACATGCTGTGTCAGCTGGGATGTTACTTAACATCTTACATAATCCTCTCCCGGATAGAAGATGCCCTTTTTCTGGATTGTATAAAATCTAGCAGCTTCTACAGATGCTAATAATGTGAATGAGGAGAATCATGGCCCACAGAATTCTGTCTCTAACCTCTGTTTGAGTAGGTTCTTGTTGTCCTCGATGGTCAGATAGTCCTCGTGGTCTCTTATAAAGGTCTCAAAGGCTTCTTGCTTCCCCATAGACAGCTGTGGACCTGAAAGAAAGAAAACAAAAAGAGAAACCCAGCACTGAGGCGTACGATACGTTATCATAATATCAACATAATCAACAATCAACAATATCATACTTCCAACATGAAACTGCACTCATGCAGGTTTGAAGTGTACGCTCACACATGTTCCCACATCCACACGCACTCAGTCTGGCAGCCAGATGCATGAATGGATGACCTCCCACCTATTACTAATTACACTTAACTTTAACTTAAGGATTAAACAGAACATAAACACCAGTGTAAACAGCAACAGGCTGGAAACAAAAAGTCAGCATTTAAGGAAATGATTTTATGAATGATTGTGGACACATCACCTGCTGATGCTGATGTTTAAAGCAGGCTTGTAATATTTAATAAGCCATTTTCTTAAAGCATGATAAAACTGGATCAAAGAAGTGACTTTAAGAGTTTTCATTTACCTTCCGATTCCATCTGATTTACACAGGCAACACGATGGGGATATAATATATATATATATATACACAATGCTATATAAATAAATATAGATGCATTTGAGTACAAGTTTAATAACAATTAAGAACAATAGGACTGCTATGTACAAAAGTAGTGAATATAACACTGACTGGACCTCAGAACTAAACTTTATACAAAATGAAGGTAGATGTAGATTGTTTATAATGTGCTTTGAAACATTGTCCTGTTGTAGAGGACAATGAACTAAAATCTGGTTTATCAAGGTGTTGTGTTGGGAGAAACGTTTTCTCTAATCTAATCTAATCTAATCTACACATGGAGAAGCTTTGGTATCATATTACAACTGTTACTGAAACTTTATCCTTCACAATTTACTTCTTAACGACTCCAGAATTACACCCAATCATGAATATTTTATGATTATTATTTAACGGCTGTCATTTATAATCATACTCAACAAATGAATGAATTTGCAAAACTTTTTTTGCTCAATTTTTTTTCCCCGTAATCGAAGATCTACGTGCACTCAAATTTGTAAAGTTTGAGACGCATCAAGATGCTAATTAAAATTGTGAATATTGTACAGGTGGGTGTGGTCACAGTAAAAGGCAAATAAACACCTGAACTAAAGCTTCACATAAGGCATCTTAAGGGGGGCAGAGACTTTCTTTGTGACCATTCAAAGGCACATGAGTGCAATTTAATCACTATCTTGTTATGTTATACACATTTATGAGCCAAAAAGAAGCTTCTTGGATAATATTTTTTTACATTAATTCATGGAAAATGGGAGCATTGTTGATCCTCTTCTAGATTAGGATGGGAATTAGGTTCCACTGGACTGTGTTTTACCAGATCTCACAGCAGAATACAAAACAGAGCTGTGCAACATTCCCTGTGCTATGGAAAACCCAAAATTAACCAAAGTAACTCATGTGACATTAGTTGTTGGACAGTGTGGAATATTTCTGTCTTTCAGTTTGGTCCTGATTGAAACCAGCAGGCATAAACGAGTCTCTAGGAGAAACACTTTCATTCAACCATTGTAAAGGACAGCATTCCTCACATATCTATGAGTAATATGAAATCATATCATTTTGTAATAAAGCACTTTGTGGGCTAATGAGATCACATAGACCTCAGGGCCAGTTTTCCTCATTCTCCTTTTCCACCCAGACAAACCACTGAGGTTTCACGGGCGGAGGAAACAACTTGTATATTGTTACCATTTTAACAAACACCAGGAATATGAAATATGACAATGCTGTGCCATCAATTCATTAGTAGCATTAAATGCAAAAACAGTGCATATTCCTATACTGCAGGGGACAACAGTGTCTGACTTAATGAGACGTCTCTACTCTTTCAGGCTTCACAGAGACGTGTGGAGGACCTGGTAGAATCATCAGCGTCTCATTACACGCAAGCAAGATTTACATTAAGATCTAAAACTCCCCGTTTTTACCCTTTAAAAACACACAAGTAAAGAAGATTCCGGTGAAGAAGACACAGGCATCTCAGACTTTGAGGAAATGCACAGACAGTGGTCATCAACGGATATAAAACTCCCCAATGCCCATGTTTTATTTGATGTTTGCGAGGCTAAAAGCTCCATACAGAAGGATGGAGTATGGAAAGGGATGAGTCAACTAAATGTCGTTCAGTAGACATGAATGGTTTCCATGGAAAGGTCATCATCATTACATATGCAGTTAATCTTCAGGGGACAACAATTACCCTCAGCGTAACCATAAGAGGCTGCTGCTGCTGCTGGCTCACAGCAGCAGGAAGCTCAGATTAAACGTGCATTAAAACAGACATAAACATTCAGCCGAGCGTCGAGCACGAGGAAAAGATATGTGTCGTGCATTTGTTTTGAATTAGGACGGAACAAAGAACAGTGATTTACTGCACATAGAGTTTGGTTATGAGTCTCCAAGTGGGTCGCAGAGAATCACCACTCCAGATGTGACGCATGTGATATAATACAGTGTAGTGCACAAGCTGCAGTGGCTCTGTGCTCCTTATGTTTTGCACATTCAGTGTATGGAAGAGGAATTTAATATGTAATTGAATGTAATTGCCTCGCTGCTTTGACGGGGAAAAAAAACCCTCCGACACCAGGTGTGCTGCAGGATTTCACACGGTTCAAGTCAGAAACACTTGAGTGTGCTGCTGCTTCACAGCTCTCAAAAGAGGCCGATATTTCTCATGACAATTATCCATCCATCCAGTTTCCACCACTGAATCCTCCTCAGGGGGCTGTCAACCTCAGCTGACATAGGGCGACACACCCTGGACAGTTCGCCAGTCCATCGCAGGGCCACATAGAGACAACCATTCACACCTATGGTCAATTGAGAGTGTCCAAGTGACATATCCCCATATTGCTTGTTTTTGGGACACACACAGGGAGAACATGCAAACTCCATGCAGAAAGGCCCTTGTTCCAACCGGGGCTCAAACCCAGGTCTTCCTGCTGCAAAGGCAAGAGTGCTAACCACTGCACCAACCATGTGGCCCTCTCATGACAATTAGAATGAGTTATTTTTTGCACACACACACACCGTGTGAATCTGACCTCTGCATTTAACCCGTCCTCATTACACACCAGAAGTGAACACACACACACGCCTGGTGCAGGAGCAGCGGGCAGCACTTATCCGCGCCCGGGGAACAGTGGGGGGATTGGTTGCCTTGCCCAGGGGTACCCCAGTCCTTGGCCCTTTCCCGGATTTGAACCGGCGACCTTCAGGTTACGAGCCCAATTAGTTTCCCTGTTGGCCTGAGGTCTGAGAAAAGTGGAGGAACATTCCACAGTGGACGTGTAACTGCTTACAAGAGACCTGGGAGTTTTAAAGGGGGAGAGCAACCCTTCCACAACAAATTGGACAATAAAATACTGTAATAATATTGTTGGCAAAAGGACATCATTTAGTTATTGTACAGTCTGGTTTAAAAGTGGTGTCATCTGTTCACATCGTGAACCGTTCCAAAGTAATGTTAACACCAGTGAAGCTGTTTATCTCACATTTTTCTCAAGAACTTTTGACCCAACAGCAAAATCTAGACCCGTATTAATTACTGAGTGTGAAGATGAGAGAGTGAAGATGAGAGAGTGACACGGGAAAAGCAGGAAACGCTCCCCAACATCAACAACTTCACTGCGATGCTGAAGTCTCGCATTTTTTACATGTGGGAAAATAGGAGTGACAACGTCAAACAATTACAGCTACTTAAGCACATGTGGGCACTCGTGAGTGATTCACTCACTTCAGGGGTCAAAACTGGAGCACTGGCATCCTGTCAAACACCCGAGCGAAGAAAAGCACCAGCTACTGTTAAAATGTGTCTTCAATAAATCAAATCAGACTTTATTTATAAAGCATCTTTCATACAAATCAAAGATTGTCTTTGTTTCTACTGGCAGAAAAGTGCAGATAATCGACTGCAGTTGTCCTTTCTCCATCCACTGTCCACGCTATTTAAATATCAAATGCACAAGCATCCACCTGAGCGCACATGGCACTGTGTTGTGGTGAGGTGTGTTCACAGTAAGTAAGTAAGTTTCTCAGTGTGAACTTAATTTCTTGGATAATATTATAAATAAAATCTGTTAAAAAAAAAAAGTATGTCTTCTAGATCTCTTCTAAGCCACTAGGGGGCGACTGTGCTAGTTGCAAAGAGAATTCAGTTTGAATTGAAGTGGGAAATGTAACCACCTCCCACTTAGGTCATCATGTCAGTAATTTAGATAATGTAGTTAAGGGGCCTAACCTGAGTGGAGTGGGTGGAGGCGAGTGTCAGGGTGATGTATGACAGGAGGCGGAGCTGGAGGTGGACAGGATTAGAAATTAACATATTTGAGGGATAGCTCAGTCTAAACGGTTTAGAAATAAATTAAGGTTGAGATGGTTTGGAGGGATAGTGATTATACTGGACAAAGGATGAGGAAGACGGAGCTGAAAAGAGGAAGACCACAGAGAAGGTTCATGAAGGAGGACACAGAAGACGTAACAGAAGACGACAAGAGAAAAGGACAAATTTAGGATTTTCTTAAATAAAACATGTCAAGTTTGTCATTTTGTTCTAATCTAGAATTCTGTTTTGTAAAACACCAACATGTCGCTGAACTAAATCACAGTTCTGGACGCTTCAGGTTCTTATGGGTTGCGTCACAACCAGTTGTCTCTTGGATGATAATGTCATGCTGATGCACTGTTCACAGCTCTCAGTAACACGAGCGGTGATTCCACAAACTCAAAGTGCATTCCTGAGATTTATGTCTTCACTGGAACTCATTGATCATGCAGTTCATCAATTAAAGAAATGGATGCTAACGGAAATGAAGATGTCCACTCATGAAGATAAGTGGCCTGAGGACAAGACAACAACACAGCTTGTGGATCCTGGTGTAACAAAAATAGCAGTTATTGTTTATACTCACGTCAAGATCATCATTTTACAACAACTTTTGTAAAATATTATAAATGATATAATAGCCTTTAAGAGTTTTATAATAAGGTTCCATGAAATTGTATTTCCTTAGCAAATGGCTTCATTATTTATGGTGTAAACCATAGTTCAGATCACATTGTTCCATATAGTGTTGATTATACTAACCAATAATCATGTTTATCTGTGTTTGTGAAGCAGCCACAGTTCATCCAAGAATCCATTAAAATCAGAGAAAGCAGATGATTCTTCATCTGGGTCATCATTCAATCACACACACACACACACACACAGAGACCAAGACACATGGTGCATCATTTATCAAAGCACAGCTTTACAGGCGTCCATCACAGCGCTGCTCATTGTCCCGTCAGTGAATGACGGATCTGCTCACCAATGCTGACTGGATCATGTTCAAACATGTGTTTGTTTTTGAATGCATCCTCTTACAGAGACCCCTGTTTGCAATTACCCCTCCGCTGGCATTATCACCACACTGGGCAGCATGACACAAAAATGTGGAGGAGGATGAGGGAGCTGTGGTTAGCACAGACAGACGTGCAGCCTCAGTCTGATGAGCTGCTGGCTAATTCTGCGGCCCTTGGCCAGCACCGAGCTCAGGTTTATCATCACACTTAAGGCTCCACTTAACCAAAATTAAACAGGAAAAGCCAAATAAACACTACTACTGCCTAAATAGGAGATCTCAAAGTCTGATTGGCTCGACTTTGATCAACCACCACATTCCGGTTACATTCAATCCAAGTTGAGTTTGAAAAAAAGCCGAACAGCAATGCAAGACAGACGGCTAGGGCTGAGCAATAAAATGATAACAATAATGAAACCAATACACCATGTGTTCAATATAAAGTGCCCGGCCAAACCCGAGTCACCAAGTTGAATGATTTGTTGGACGACGCACGTTCACCGTGGCATCGCTTTCTTATTACGCAACATCACAACATTCATTTAAATCCACTGCTGCGTTCAGATCTTGTATTTATGATGGAGTCGGAGCGCTGTGTCAAGAAAGATTCTGAATGTGGTTAAGGTCTGGACCAGTCCCTGGATCCCTGAACCATTCTTTCACAACTTGAGTCCTGGCGTTGTCATCTTGGAATATGCATGAAAAACCAGGTTATTCATTACATTAATGTAGTCAGCTTACCTTGTTTTTGAGCATATGCTATCTTTACTTAACCTATGAGACGGGATCAGCTGAAATGATGAATTGTGCAAAAACACTTTGCTTTGAAAGTTTCTCTATTCTATTTACCAACTAATCATTTTGTCATTTAGGAAATAAATGTATTATTTGATAGTTATGGTGATTTTTTTTCATTGTGATAATCTTTTGGTCGCTGGTCTTCGCTATGGACTACACTAAGATGATGAGTGATCTAACTGACATGACTGAAATATAAATAAATAAATAAATAAATAAACAAATAAAAAAATTAATAAAAAAATAAAAGGTCAGCTACAGGAAGAGAAACTAAATGATCTGTTAAAATAACAAAATTATACCAAACTGCAACATTGTGCTGACACTTGATGACATTTATTTCATTCTCTACCTCGCTTTATTTATGTTGCAAACATTAGTAATGTCCATGTATAATCAAAAAAATCAGCATGTTTATCTATACATGAGACACCATGGTGTATGGTATTTTATTTTATAGAAATAAAAGAATATAAACTAAAGGTATTTAATATTTCCGATGACATGACATGAGGTTTGTGATGCCAGTAGCGTCTGAACGGTGTCTCTTGTGTTTACACTGCTGCATTCTTGGGCCCTGAACTCTGCTTCATGTTCCAATAACGATCACAGGTTTTAAACTCATCAGCAACAAATTGCAGGCTTCATATACATGACTCTGCTGACACTTGACTTACAGCCAACAAAAAAAAAGAAATCCTCCTTAACACATGCAGTCCAGCTGATGACACTGTTTAGAAATAAGACAGAACCATGGGATGTCAGACTGCTCACCGTACACTAAACATCAAGAAATAAAGGATTTGTCACAACCTCAGCAGACGCAGTGAAAATCAGCAGGATCGCAGCCAACTGCTCACATTCCAGCGCAGAGAGATCACTCACTGTACTCACAGCACCTCGTTTATCACAATCACGTCACCTTTAAACTCACTTCATTTCCTACGCTATGCTTTTGACCCATTCTTATTATTTAATAGCAGCGAGCAGCTGTAGTAATAGTGCCACGGAGGAAAGAGTTTGTGAAGAATAGAACCTGGTATTTAAAATGTTCTGTGAGCAAAGGAACACACAGAAAGGCCTCAGTTGACCCTGAAAGTTTGGTGAGGAAGAACTTGACTTGGTCTTCTCTTCCAACACCAGCGCGTGACCTCGTAAATGCTCTACAGAATAAAACTTCATGTACCTCTTTTCATGTACTGCACCACTCGTCTTCCACGGTTGCTGGAGATGTCGTCTGTGTCGCTCTCCGTCGGTGACGTACTGTGGGCGGCTACACTCTGACCACTGGTGACGTCAGCGAGCCTGGCAGCAACATCCTGGGCCTTCTTCTTCTCCCTCTTCAACATCTTCACTAAGATACCTGCACGTACTGAGTTAAGGGCACAAATACATGACAGTGCTAGAGGAGTGTGTGGATGGTTGAAAGAGTGCTGACCTGTTCATGTCAACTGGGATTGGCTTCAGCAAAGAATAAAGTAAGTAGTATATACACAGTAATAATGGACAAAATAGGAGAAATGCAAGAAAACAAGGAGGAACAATGACCTCCATACTGTGGCCTCCTAAGCAACAGGCTTCACTGGAGTTTTCACAAACGGCAGAGAGGTGACATGAGCTCAGTGTCTAACCTTAGAGGCTGGGGTAGTCGACATGGTCTGGGATAAATCAGTGGAAAGAGGAGGAGCAGGCGAGGCTGCAGAGACCCGGCCACGATTCCAAGAAATACTTTCACACCAATGAGGACACAAGTGATATCTGAACGTCTGACAGAGAGTAACTGACAAGAACGGCAGCTTAAGTCCTGTTCACACTTTTACCGCCATGACACGTTTCACTTCTCCAAACGCAACGTCTCTCTGCATTAGGACAAGTTATTATAATGGTTTCCTTTGCTCCACGTACACTCAGCTTCCAACTCTGCAATAATCAACTCTTTGATCAGCTGCCTCCTTAAACAGCTCTCCGCTGGCCTGACATGCGACTTTTAGCTTTCTGCAATCAGAACTGCCAAAAAGAGAAAGTGTGAAAATAACCAAAGTGAAGAGGCAAACACAAAAAACTCCGTCTAACCTTAAGTTATGACCATCGTATACATCACCTGCATGAATAAAACATCGCTCCCTGCTCCTGCCTCGTGTTTTAATCACAGTAATCACATTGGTCTGCTCCTCAGACGCAGCAGGTCCGTCATGACATTCACAGACGTGCAGACGCGTCGCTGTGGAGAAGTCAAACTGCCGCGGTCACGAGATCATTTGTGAAAAACGTCAGAATGTCATCGTCTCGGATGATGAACGGACACAGAGTAGAAGGAGCTGGAGAAGTTACTTTATATTACAAAGGAGATGTCAGTGGAAACAATAACACGAATGAGCCGTGTCTCCAGTTACAATTACATTTCCAACCAAGCCAAATATGCAGCCAAGATCTAAACCCAGGGCTGCTCCAAATGACCTCTAGTGTCATTGTTTCATACATTCATACATTGAGTCCTTACTCCAGACGCTAGACTTCACCAGCTTTTTCCATTATGGACAATTCTGGCAGCTGATATCTTTAATCATGCTGGACAGCACCATGGACTCGCAGAGTGAAAATGTTCTTTAGGGGTTGCATTTTAGATCTGGATGCTACAAAAGTCACGCAGAGAAATGTCTGTAAAATGACCACAGCGACGCCTCATTGTACAGAAGCTAGATTACAATCACAGTACAGGACACTTCTCTTTATTGGGTCTTAATGACGTTTCTGACTCTACTTTTCCAACATTCTGGAAACAACACTGTGAAAATCACTGTTTATGTTCAATAGTGTCCACGAGCAGCCAGAGGAATTGTGACCTCTACTTTACTCGTGTCTCCAGGGAACATTGTCTGCTATTTCCATCCCATTTCTATAGTGTAACCACTATAGAACTATAGTGGTTACACTTCTTCTTATTTTCCTTTAAAAGGAAGAAAGTGTAAATTTCCCCCTTAGAAAGTCATCCATGGCAGGATATCTTGTCCTGGACCGACACAGCTCATGGAATCTGGAGTTTACACTATCTCTCATGTTATTAACGTCCGAGGCCTTTTCCTCAGGACTAACGAGATAGGATTTTAATGTTACCCATGTGAGACTATGCTGCTACTGAACATAAATGAACAATATTAACAGCTCTTGGTAACAGGAAGGGAAATACTGTGTAAACTTGTAAACAAACATGTTAATGACTCGAGCAGCTTCTGTGGTGTTGCATCCATGCACCAGCTTCACCAACCATCTCTACGTTTCCTCTAAAAATAAGTACACACACACATGCAGTATCTTGCCATCTTCGTCTCCAGCACTTCATTAGTCTGAGCACATCCTCACGTACACATCTAACCGAGTCTGACAAGAGTATGAAAACTGTAATGGATGACCTCTGGCCAGCATCAGCAGCAGCCTTCACACGGGTGATTACACCCAATATTTTTGACCAGAATAGATGACAGGACGCATTAACCCTCACACAGAGTTTGAGTGTTTCCAAGAAAGAACCAAAAAGAAAAAAAACACACGGATTTTTTGGAAGGAAAACACATCAGAGGTCTGAGGCAGTTACTTGGACAAAGTGTTGAGCACTGAGATTTGAGAAAAGACACGCCGACGTTCATGTCAACGCTTGTGTCGACCAAGCACTACAGCCTGAAGTTAGATTCTGCATTTTTGATGATTTCAAAGACTATACTTCATATCATTCAAATTATAATTTCTTTACAATCACGACAGTTTCATAGCCAACCTAATTTATCTCCAGTTTTTCAGTTGTGACACTGGATGATATATGCAGATTCATGAACACTATAATATGGTGAATAATTATGATTTCTTCTGAATTGCGATAGGATTTGCGATATCAGAGAGAACGGTCATTTTTATCATCATTAATCATTATCATTTTAATTTTGGAAAACTGTATGATATTCGTGCAGATTTGTGAGAAACAAAGATGTTCTCTTCAGTCTGTAGAATAAGATTTGTACAGATCAAGATAATAATTAATCAAAAATGATATTTTGACACTGTGGCTTTAAACAAAATACTGCGCTTCTTAGGTCATATTGCAATTTCGATAAAATTTCAATGAATTGTTCGGCCCTAATTGAGACTGATATAAAAAAATTGGTATAGAACAATGGCAAATGCACACACAGGGTTCCTTCCTGAACGTAATGAGCTGCTGTAATGGTGAATAATGTTCCATAAATGATTTGCTTAGACTCTTTATTTTATGACCCTACAGCTTCACTGTTGTCAAATGCAGCCATGTTTAAATCTGGTCTTTTTTAAAAGCATGTGCACCGTTATGCTCGTCCGCTCCCCGTGTTGCTCTGTCATCATGTCGGTGGTGGATGTGCCATTAACTCTGCTGACTCCACTAAGCACTACCAGGTGCATGCCCCACTGCCATGGCAACCGTGTACATGGGAGCACACAGGGACAGTGGGTGGAGATACAGCCCTTTGTTTAACAGGGGACTATCCCATAATTAACACTGAGGACCCAGCGCCAGTCTGGGAACTGTAGACCTGTACAATAGTGAACTGGTTTGCAGAGTACAGAGTTGGACAGATGGACAGAATACTGATTTAAGCAGAGAATACAGATTAATGTAAGACACTGTAGATAGTAGTTGGTGCTCAGAGTGGAAATGATGTCACTTTTCAGTGCTAAATTAATCCAACTACAGAGCTACTGTGCAGTAGACAGACCACCCCAAGAGTTTAGGCTACTGCAACCTTATATTCAAACTTCTCAATGAAAGAACACAGCGGTGACGCGATCGGCACAGTGATTACGCAACATGCCAAAAGTACTTTCTGCTTTTAAAACACGAGCAATTTTGGAAATTATATTTGCATTATGTGAAAACCAGTATATGGCATTTTGAGAGGAAAAAATCTAAAAAGTCAATTTATTTTGGAAAGCTGAGGTTATTGTGGCCAAACAATCAAGCAGACGTCTCAATTTTCCTACTAATGTGCTATGATCTAATGACACGCCACAGCACGAGGGCTAGATTCCATAGAGCCATTAGAAATAGAATATTCACAATCAAATACCATCATTATGATGAATAGTAATTAGGATTAATTGAACATATACATTAGTTGGCTCTGAATGCAGATTCAAGTATATTTTCTAATTCACATCTTTCTGCTTAAGATGTTTTTACAATTATGTGTGTGTGTGTGTGTGTGTGTGACAGTGTGTACATACATTTCAATTTGAGTTGAAACATACCACACCTGATATATTACTCCTTTCTTTCCCTTATTTGGAAATCTGTACACCCGGCATTCATGGTCGTGCTAACTCTGCTCACAGACTGCATGCACTCATCTTTCACACACATTAAATGGTCAAAAACACTTTTATGCTTTTCCTTTCTCATATTTGATTTTAAATAATGTCAATCATGTAAAAATGACAGCGACTATTATACGTCAGGACACCGTCAAAGGATACTGATTTCATTATCACGCTGAGTCAGCATCTCCTTTAAATTGGACACTTCGAGGTGGTTGTGTTGAATCATTTCTTCACTCACTGCTGCTGCTGCTGCTGCTGCTGCTTCAGTCTCTCCAGCTTCATTGTTCAGAATCATTTTCTATACAAAAACATGACAGAATTATTATCAACAAAAGGAAGATTTTCTCATTTTGACATCAATTTAAATACATTGTGTTTCAAGTTGGGACAAGTTAAAGTTGACCAAGCCTAAAATCATAAACGTCATGAGGAAAACAGCATAAACAACCACATTGAATGCAAGAATGTAAAGAAGCTGGAAAACACATTGTAGCACCAAGCCAAAAAAGTCATGCTCTTCAAAAATCTTTGATATCCCTTCATGTTAAATGTTCCCATTTCCTCTGTCTGCATTTACAACTTTATTAGACAGGTGGCAAACATGTTAAAGCTCTGGAGAAAGGTACACAAGTCCCCGATACTCAAGACACTTGATGCAGCTATATCTCGTGTGTCAGCTACACAACATATTACACATACTATACAAAATCAAGGAGGTCCCACTGCACATCTGAGCGTGCAGTAATGAAAAGACACAGATAAAAAGGATGATAGAAGAGCTGAAGAGCATGAAGAGCTAAACAGTTTCGAGAACAAAAGACGAGAGGAAATCAAATTTAAACCAGATCCACATTCCTACAGAATCACTGGAGTGTGACTGGGGTGATGCTAAGAGGAATGTAAACTGAACAGGAGATCATAACAAACTCAAGGAGCGATAAACAGCTAGAAATTCTAGCGGGGATCTGGAACGGCTTCTGCTGGCTGCTCCAACTCCAGCCGAACCAGATCCGTGTTTTCCCTGCGCTCATTTAGCTGCAGTGGGTCATCAGCTGATTTAAATCGACAACATTAATCAATATGAATCGGCTCTTCCTCCCAACAACCCTGCACACAACCGAGTGTCTATAAACTCACCAGACGCCAGCACTATAAAAACACAAACATGGCTTTAACCAGCATTTGGAAATCAGCTGCCACAGTTACATATAAATCCTTTATTTACCAAGAAGCAATTAAATTAAATTAAATTAAATTAAATTAAATGTATAAGTGTGAACCCTGTGTGCAGTACAACGACAGTAACACAAATCTAACAACTAATATTTACTTTTGTTTGGCTATATATTAACTAATCTATAAAATGACATCATTGTCCCATGTGACGCCTTCAAACGCTTTGTTTGAGGCTTCTTCTCTCGAGCCGTTGTCACATAAACATCTACATGTCAACATCACACCTTGCATCTAATTAGATGAACAAATACGTGTCTAGACGTGAGGCCATGGGAAAATCAACACTGGTCGCCACTGTGTCTTAAAACAGATGCATCACTACATCTCTGATAATGGTAATTCACTGGTAATTAATATCACTCACAGGATTTCCAGTTATTTGTCAAGTTCTAACTCTAACATCCTGTTCATGATTAGCTATCTAGGTCAAACTGACGTGATGAAATTATATCTCTATAATGTAATTACACATTATTTAAATATGAAATAATAAAAGGTTAATTCACGGGTAAAGAATAGCTCGGCAAAGACAGCAGGGGGAGCTACTTTACAGGTGAAAGCTATCTTTTACATTTACACTATACAATAAAACTCACACTAAACTAAAACATTAAAAATTCAAACTCCAGTTTTTAATGTTTTTAATGAACTGAAATCTGCTGTCACGCTAAGTGAGTGTAGGTGTTAAGATGCTTAGAGAGAACACACACACGTACAGAGGTCAGGGGTCATGTATACAAATACGGTTCATATAATATTACCTTCAGCAGAGAGAAAGAGTGCTGGATTTTCCTCATGTCTGCTCCCAGTGACAACGTCACATCAGGATCAGGGTCATCGAGAAAGGCCTTGACCAGCTCTTCCAACCTAAGCGCACACACACACACACACACACAGTGTGAGCACCTACCAAATACATAATATCACATTCTACTGTGTTACAGTCTTTGACCATCACACTTGTTACAGGCTCAGCAGGCACTCACACGGTTAATATCCATGTTTGAAGAGCGCGTCTACTGTTTAAAATATTGGTCTGGTCAAAGAAAACTATTTACATAAATGTGTGTTCCAGCTCCACTCGGCCAGAGTGTTGATAAACTATCACTGGATGATCGTCCAAACATTGGTTCTTCACAATCTGGAAAAGACAAGGAGCCAAAAAAATCCAAAGGGATCGTCAACGCAGGCACGTCAACGTGCGGTTTTCATTTTCCGTTTGGGCGCAGAATCGCGCTGGGTTCACATGACAAAGGACTTAAAACAAACTCAGCGGTCTGGTTTCATGCCCCTGAAACCAGATTGATGCCCTGCGATGCCATGTGCAACATGCTGTACCTCGCAAATGCCAAATTCTAATAGTTACAAATATTTTTTTTCCAAAAGGGTGAAGCTAACGTAGCAAACTAAAATTCTATTTAGGAGAGTTTGTTTGAAAGGATACAAATAAAAAAAAAGTGTGCTTACAAAAGCCGACAAACAGTGAATTGAAGATAATCACCTGGTTACAGAGGAAATAATAAAAAGGCTGAGTGGGGGGGGGGGTTATGGCATGGTAAATCCATCAGGGCAGGATGTGTCGAGTCCTCAAAGGAACCTCTGGCCTGAACTGTGGCCCTGCTGCCTGCTGCCCTGCTGCCCTGTTGCCCTCGGCTTTTTGAGAGTACGAGTGGAAACAAAGCAGCGCCGGCTTAAGCAGAGCACGGGGAAACACCATTAGATCCAGTTAAGCCTCAGATTCCACTCAGCATCAATGTATAACTTATGGAGGCACTTTAAGTAAAAGACATATGAAATAATGATATTATTATAAAGATATTGATCTCTGACTTGTGCACATTTCTAACTGGCATCCATCTCTTCTGGGTCTGACGCTGAGGCTGAAAGCGCTGACACGGCTCTTCACACAGCTTCATACATAAATACACACACACATACACACACACATACATACCATACTCCCCGATTTAGTCAAATCTGGATTTAGCATCATCGTCCTAATGTGGAGGTAATGTAATAAACCTGACTGGAGTCAGGATTGCAGGAAGAAGACGTGACCTACTTCTGGATCTCGTCCACAGTGAGTTGGTCATCTCGCTGCTCTCCCGTCACCATGGCCAGCTCTTCCCTCAGAGACTCAATCTCCCTTTTCAGACGTGCTATTAGCTGAAATACAAAGCAGGGTTCGAGGTTTTCTCCATGTGCACATCCACATATAAAGACAGACATACGCAGAGAGACGTGCAGACAGACACCATTTCCCCGACGGCCAACTGATGAGACAACCGCTCTAAAAATGATCTTGCGGCATCTCCTGCTGATGCATTTTTAAGGATAAACTTAAGTGATTCCAGACTGAACGCCCCAGAAAGAAAATGCAGGAAACAAAAACATAAAATAGCATTAAATTGCTACAGGGGTGAAAAAAGAAGACAGTAAATCTCGCTGCTGTCTGTCTGCACGTGTTTGGTTGAGGCCTCGCACATGGAGCCAACAACAAGCTGCTTGCTCTTAGTAAACCGCTGTCCGGGTCTGGTTACTGTATTTATAAAATGCAAGATATCCCACCAAGTCCAGACATAGCTTTTTCATTACTCAAATAGTCATATTTGCAACGAGTAACCAGAGGGACAGCGAGAGTGTCTATTAATGTCAAACATCATCATCATTACTCAAACTGCCCAGATACTGCAGTGTGTGTGTGTGTGTGTGTGTGTGTGTGCAACAGGAGAAAAACACTGTCCAGTCCTGGTCGTGTGGACATAAACTATAACCTTCAAACACCAACTGTAACAGGAGACGATTGGCAAGTGTGTAACATAACGATGGGCAACAACTCCACTGAACTGACAGTTTCATTTCAAACCCAATAAAATCCACATGCATGTGCAGCATAGCTGTAATCTGTGGAGATTAATGTGTGGTTTATCTCCTATGTGAAAGGGTCCACGCATCGATGGAGCCGCATGTCAGTCCAGGTCAGGATTAGCAGGTGACTGGTGACCTCACACCAAAAGGATTGGCGAGGTAAGACAACAAACATGGCATTACATACGTTTGCAGGGAATGCAGAGTTCCTACACATTTTCCACACTTCTGTAATGATGTTTCAGTCAATATTAAACATCTGAATGCCAATTGTTAGACGCTTATTATGTCAATAAATGGTTTTAAAATCCAACTTTTAACACGCTAGATTTAACAGAGCTAGAGTTCAAGCATAGTTTGCATCTAACTTTATTTTCCCACTTTGTTTCCTTTATCAAACATCTTTTATATTTTTCTTCTTTTCCATACTGCGTAGGAACCCTGGGAATGCCAAAAATATTTACTTCTGACATAAATATTGCCATTAATGGGAAAGAGCCACTTCCAACTATGTATTAGTTTTGTTGTTTTGACAGTAACATGCATAAAATATGCATTTTAACAAAGCAAATTCAATATTTGAGGTGAGCTAACCCGACAGTTACGAGCACTTAAACTTGATTTGCCAGAATTAAATGTCAGAGGAGTAACATAGATAAACACGATCCCTCCTGAACGATGTGACTAATTAAACGCTGTTCTGTGATTTCTCTGCAGGTTTTTCTAACTGGATATTTACTCATTTGCCAAATCCCAAAAATGTACGTGTCATTTTCCCTTCTTGGAACAGTTCCCTTTGGTCCAATAAGGAGAAAATTAAATATAACCAGAGATGTGCCATAACATATTAAAAACAGGCCGACATCAAAATCAGCGGTTGGCCTCGTTAGTGAAAGGGTGCCAGACCAGGCGCAATAAAAAAGCTGCACAAGTCACACCACAAAACCACCTAAAAACAAGTGGCAATGGTTCTTTGTCTCACATGACCCACTTCTTTCCTCAGTTTAAGTCCCACTTAACTACCACCACTGAATCTGACCACACAGCAGAAAACTAAAGCGACTAAAAGCGATTGGAATGTCTCAGAAGAAGAATAAAGCACACGCAACATAGAACAGCGACTGTGTGCTGAGAGACCAGACATTTCTGACACAAAGTTCCTAAAGAGCCAAAGGTCACCAAATCTAGCAGACACACGGAAAGACAAAAGCAGTCATACGTCATCGACTCGTGATGCTCCAGAGAACAAACACACCTGTGTACAGCGAGGTTTTGGGAAGGTGCCACGTTACCACACAAAAACTCACCTCTAATCCAACATTCAGAGCCACAGATGACCAGCGCTCACCAGAGCCACTCCCTGCATCTCTTTTTTGGATACCACCGTCTAATGCAGCTCTCTCAGCTGCATCCTCCAGCGCTGACCACCGGCTGTTGGTCAGTGGAATGATGGGCGCAGTCTATTTCAGAGCGCCGAGCCCAGACTGGTACCACAGCACCACAACACACTCCTAAACACTCTGAATAAGAAGTGACTCAGGACGTGTGACGGATGATGTCAGTGTATCGTATGGAAACCTGTGTCAGTAACGACATGCAGTGTACATCATGTTATACACCATGTAACAAGTGAGAATGAGAAAGAGGAGCCATAGTTTGCTCTATTTCATAATCTTTACAGATGATGCACTCAGTGAACATGGTATCCTGTAGGCCATGTGTTGTATACTTTTAGTTCCTAATGGATAAATGAAGTTATTTGCTTGAAACAAGGGGACTAAACACATGTGGATGACACATATTGTAGAACAAAGCATCCTCTTTCTGGACACTTAAGCGTTAAGCAGGCCTCGGTTTGACTCACAGGTGTTTATCACACCTGTCTTCTTGTTGAAGATGTCTGGAGATGCCTCCATCTTTAAGAATAGTGAGAGTCAAAGTTCAAGGGGCATTATTACCCTCTGCTTGGCTGCAAAAGAGCTTAAATTAAAAGCCGCAGTGAGGTGGTGGAAGTACAGTGGAGGACGCAGTAACTGTTGAGCCCCTCTGATGGAAGGAAGATTAAGACTGACCTTAGTTTTCTAAAGAGAACCTTATATGGTGTGCTCACGTGGCTGATTTCATCACGATCACAGGCCACTTGCAACACTTCATGGTTTCCCCGCCGTCCCCAGAGTCGTGTTAAATGTTTGATCTGGTCTGGCAGGTTTCCTGCTAATCAAGGTATTTAAAGAATTGCATTTTGCAGCCTCGGGGCTACAGCACAGGACCAGTGAGGCGGTGTGTGTGGTCTGAATGATGATGTAAAAAAAAAAACTGCAAACTCCAGATTTCAAATCAATTACCACAGGCAGCACATCCAAGAGACCTTGTGCCTTTAGACAAGCAAGGCAAGAAAAAATTAAAATAAAGAGAGGCTGTCACCCAATCCACAAAAAAATGACATCATTCTAATCGGCGCTGCTGGCTTCGCTTTTTATCCGCTCAGTAAACCGGAGGGGGACAGAGAAGGAGAGACACGGAGACGGGAGCAATGAACAAAATGAGAAACACTCTGAAAAGCCATAAACAGAGACAAGAAGTTTGCCCACGGAGTTTGGGTTTTCCTGGAGCTGTAGCTGTGCCGGACCCACTTGGGAGCTGCCAGACACTGTCACAATTACTGCGCCGGCCGCAGACTCTCTTAAAAATACCTCTGCAGGGTTTGCAAGTGGCCAGCCAAGTCTTAGTAGCAGTAATACAGTAGCAGTTAATCCTGAGGCGGATCTGGGTGTGAGGGCAGGAAGCGGATATAGCCGCGATGACTTACAACTGCATTATGCCCCCACGGGGCTATTACACGGCAACTACCAGGTCTGCTCTCTGTCCCATTACAATAGGGGATGGTTATGGGGGGTTATTTCCTGTCGTTATTAAGAGTGTAAAGTCTTGAGAAGGTTTCCGACACGGAGGGGAGCAAGCATGATGAAGAGACAACCAGGCAAAACCTCTTAAACAATGAGAATGAGTGCATCTCAAAGTTTAAATTTAAGTGGGTTTTTTTAAAACCTACTATTTTTGAAGAGGTAAATTAAATTAAATTAACATTTACGCCGAGTCCAGAAACAACTGGCGTATATACAGTATATATATGTAATGAAAGACTGATATTGAAGCACGAGCAAGGACGTAACATAAGTGAGAAAGTAACATATGTTGCAACAATCTGAGCAATTACCATCGGTCATCTGATCTAGTCCATCTGGTGAAGAACTTCTCTATGTCACAGAGCATATACAGCTCGGGCCGCTTGCACATAACCATATAAACATCACACACCAGTCTGCAGCTGGATGCATTTTGAGATGCACTGAGATATTGGGATACAATGATGCCATAACAGAATTGCATGTAAACTAGACAGAGGACGTAAACAAGACTCGGGCTCGATCTAAACAGCTCAGACAGACAGATGTTCGTATAGTGAAGGTGGAAAACTGCTGCTCTCACTTTGACTGTCTGGCATTGGAAAAATGAATTAGGTGTTGGAAACCTAAAGAGGATACTTGAGCACACGGTGGGTTCCACTTAGTTACATGCAGACACTGGATTCTCACTGCGCTTCATTCCGTGATCAATCTAAGGTCTGGAAGCAATGAGGAGGGTCTGGCCCTAATGAAAGTGCACATTGAGTCATGCTCCTGTGGTGTGACTGTGTGGTATGGTCTGCTACGGTATTTGTAGACGCGTCTGGCCGTCTGTCTCACCAGCGCAGGATCCAGTTCCTCGTTTATCATTGCCTCGTTCTTAATGAGAGCCACGCGCTGAGCAAAGCGGCAAGTGGAGATGGACTCCTGAGGAAGACAAGTTTCAAACATGTTAATAACAACAACGGCTCCTCGTGATCATTGCTTCTTCATTTAGCTCTCACTCGATACATGTTCTCCAGTGATTACACGTCTCATGAATCTATATTTACTTTAGGATACAGTGCACCACTTTTTATCAACCTCTAATAAGCCCAACATGCGCTACAACGTGGTTGTTAGGGTGCTTGTACTCACGTCGAGGTTCCTCTTATCAATTGCCATTGTGGCAATCATGGTGGTCATACAGTTGCCCCCGAGGCTGTCCCTAAGCACGGACGTTAACATGGAGTTTCTGTAAGGAATATGCAAGCGATTCTTCTCTGACAAAGCGATGATCACCTGAGGAGCAGATCAATAAAAAACTAAACAGCTGCATGTTTGTACTGCATATATTTCATCACGTACAAAAAATAAGGTATACTAATAAAATAAAACGCATATTTTCCATGTTAAATTCCACATACGCTGCATTATGTGAAGTGAAGTAAAGTACAGTGCATACAGTACCTGCTCCAAATAGTGAAGGGAGAGGTTGATGTACTTGGCCTCAGTGAGCTGCAGCCCATTCAGGCCGGTCTTGCTGACCCGATCCGATCCAGCCAGATCCACCAGGTGGAGCTTGGAGCGCTGCACTGTGGCTGAGCCTGGTTCTCGTCTGCACAAGTGCACAGTGAAAATGCAGTGGGAGCGCGTCGACGCCTGGTTCATGGGAGTCTGAAGAAGGTAGAAAGAAAAGAAATGTGAAGCAAGTGAGTTAATATTTGGAACAACGCGGTCATAACGTTAGAATGTCGTGTGGTTTGTGTGAGAGACGTCTGAAATGCCCTATAACTGGTGGTAGACGCGGTATTCCCATAACAACGTCAAACATTTGAATCTTTTTTGAAGATCAAAGTCACACCACGTGTAACTGATGAGCGGTAAACACGCGGTGTCAGCTTCACGAGTGCTGAGGTCGACTTTCAGATGGTCAGTAAAACAGCGTTAGTGGGGTTCAGAGCAGCAACAGACAGAATTAGAGAATGAGTCACTCTGCACAAACAAGCTTTATTAACTGGAGGAGGATGGAGCGGGTCCTCGCTGAGAGGATAAACAAAGGAAATGGATATTCACCGGCCAAGTGCTGATCATGAACCTCTTATTGTTTTTGTGCAACCATCTTGTCTTGGACATGCATCTGGATCAAGGCTGCCATTCTTTTCCTTTTCTGAAATCTGACTGATCGACGACGTAGATTGACTTTCTCTCTCTGCTTGAAAACATCATCGCAGACATTCCAGGTCTTTCGCTCTAAAAAGGAGCGTTGACCCTGACTTGTTGTTGGCATGCATGTGCCAACGCCTGCCTGTTAGGGTCATGACAGCTCATGACATATCTTTCACCATCTTAACCCGTAGCTGTCATCCAAATTCTCTTCTTTCTGCACACCGCTGTGTCTGCTCCATGTGGGATGTGTAAAGAGATCACATTCCTACTGTTACTGCAAACATGAGTGTCCTAATGTGTGCGATTGATTAACATCAATCAACCTCAACAGCAACAAAAGTCCTGATCTTGTCTTGCTCTTTTTTAGGAATTAATCTGTGGTCATCCAGAAGGCATTTTAATCCATCGTCACCTGACTCACACTGTGCCACAGAGAGTACTCAGTGTCCTGACTGAGTTGGTCTAAAGCATTCTCTGTTTAAAAGAATCAAAGTAGTGTCAATGTTTTAAACATTATCTTTTTAAGTGTGTTTTAATGGTGACATACACTATAAGCAGCTGTTAATACAAGCACTACAGTGGAAATGCAAACAAGAACCCTTCGATGAGTGACAGAGACGCAAATCCCCAGAGATTAGGACCCGACTCAATTGCTCCTTAATGTCCTTAATTTGTACAATTTCATTTATCAAGATGAAGCATGAGCTGAGAAAGTCTGGCTGTGTTTTGACATGTGCTTCATGTTGACACACCCCCTGTCATCATATTAAGATTCTTTGAGGAGCCTCACTTAAACTGTCAGCACAGTCAGATAAAAGCACATTACATACAGTATGTGTATATTTAAAATGTTGCCTGACTTTTGGATAAACTTCTGAATGAAGACTCGATCCATAGCTTTCCTATCTTCTATATTAAACTAACTGCTAAAGAAGGACAGCAGGGAAGTGATAAATCCTCGTGCTACAGTATAGAGTGATTCATGGTTGTAGACTAAGATCATTTTGCGGGTGAAATTTCATCCGGGATCACACGTGGCAGCAGCAGGACGGAGAAAGGTCGCGCATCCCCACGTGTGAGGAGGACAAGCGAGGATGCAGAGGCTGAACCAGATGAGACCAATCGTTTCCCAGCGAGGCTGAAGAAAGGGTGAGGAGTTGAGAAGGTGCATTTTATTTCCTGTCCAATAAAAGTGCAGAGGGGATTGCCAGGTCCCAGAGTGAGTGAGCTCATGTTCTGGTGAGTGTGGTGTGAATGGATGTGTCACTTTCATCCACAAGAGAAGAAAGACAGCACTATGTGAACTTTATCTGAGGTCTAGGAGGAGCGAGGACTTCTGGGATGAATCTGGCCTGGATAAATTGTTCATGATGCTTCTTTGTTTGCTTTAGGCTCAAGAGAAATCTTCTCGTGGATAAAGTGCCAGAGAGGTCGTCATAATAGATTGTGTGTGTGTGGGTGGACTCTGGTGAAGGCTCCCTGCTGAACTGTGCAACACCCCTGCAGCCTGATCAAACACAGGTTAACTGACACAATCCCAGCTATTCAACCCATATTCCATCTTATATCCCACAACTATGCAAAGCTTCTATGGTCAAAACTTAAAAGCAAATCACTGATTGAAATCCGATTACTCGGTTCACTTTTACTGTGTGTTATTTACATAGAAAATAGGAACAAGAGTAAACAAGGTGAGACCGGGCCTTTGCTCCAAACCTCAGGTTGCAAAGCAAAAAGCTGGCCCACCGCAGGTCTCATCAGTGTGGGGAGTCTGTGTGTCTGAGTGTAGGAAAAAAACATACCGACATAAACAGAAATTACAGAGAGAATGCTCGGTTTTACTGGGAAAAACGTGGTAAAGTGGACCACGGGACCAAAATAATATTTTAGAAGGGTCTTAAGGTAGTTTTTAGAGGGCATATGCATTTACAGCATATCCAGAAAATATTCTTTATTACACTTACGGTGGGTGTGGTTATGTATTTGTGCATACTCTTTACAATCCTGACTGAAAAACAGTGAGGATGCAGTGGTTAGCAACAAGGCCTCCAGTTTTAATCCCAATTCAAATGTTGGTTTTCTCCCACGGTCTAAAGACCACGCAGATTTGGGGCTCAGGTTAAATAACTCTAAGATGCACACGGTGTAGTTTCCCTGTGGGAGCCAATGTTTTTACCTCTGCGATCATACGATTGGTGTCTCCCAGGAAAAGCAGGTTCAGAGCCTCTTCCTCGTTTCCTGCCTGCTGCAGCGAGAGGTTCCGAAGGTGGATATTTTGGTCGGAATCTTCCATGATTGTTACTCTCCTGAAAAAGGGGGAGAAAATAGGGAGGAGGGGGGGATAAAAAATGAGCTAAAAGACAAGTCAAGACAAATCTAATCAAAACCAAATAATCCACACTGAGTCAACTATGAAAAAACAAAATAAATGTACGTCGGTTATGTATTATGTCATGTATTTCCCCGCCTTGGCCTCGTTCAGCTCTAAATCCAAACAAACCACATCTGTGCGGCCTGTGACCCCAGTATCTGTGCAGGGGTTCATAACTTGGTAACAGACAGGTCTCGCTTCTAAAAATAAACAGGTGATGAGCTTTTAGCCGCACACGGCACCCTGAAACAGATGGGTGTGAAACCATCATGTGACACTACGGCTACCGGACTGAGACGTCAAAGAGGGGACGGACGACTGCAGAACACGTGGTTATTAGATTATTGTGTCAAAGTATGCAGGTCAGTGAATTAGCCTGATAAAGCTGTGCTCTTTGATTATAGACTGGATCGTGAAAGGATTGTTTTCCTAAACAGCCTCATCCACTCTAATTGCACTACAATTAGTGCATTTTTAAACAAGTGCAAATACCACAGTCTTAATGATACCAATCTTAAATGAATTTAAAAGATAATTCACTGACTCTTCCACATTTAAAGGTCAGGGATAGTAATAATGCACAGATGTAGACAGAAAGCAATTCAAGAAAAGAAAACGTGTGTAAAAATATCATAAAGAAGAGAATAGATACTGTAGGCAATAAAAGAGAAAAGGCATTTGTAAGAGCCACAGCTTCTCCTTGAATCAGCAAGTGTGGCTGCAGCATGGTTAACAGCGGGCACCAGCTATTTGCAGAAGACTGTGATTTGTGGGCATCTAAACCTTGAGCTGGATTCTCTGTAAAATGAGGAAAAGACTTCAATAGACCTGGTACAGGGAACACCGTGATGTACCAATAAAGACAAGTGGAAAAAAAATAATAATATGATGGACAGAAAAACCACAGGACAGATAAAAGTCGAAAAGAAAGAGAAGCGACAGAGGAGGAGGACAATAAATCAATGTAAAAAAGAAGGAGATGGTTATTAAAATAGCTTATTCCTCAGACCAGCTGCAACAGCGACAGGCTATGAAAAAGGATTTTTCCAAATGACCCTCCTGCCCTCTACTCCAGCGGCTCCATCTGCCACCAGGTTGCCCACATTCGTGGCCGTCCCACAGTCTCATTCTGTCAGTTGGCAGCTGGTAGTCGGGCTTGGTAAATACTACAGTCTCCACACTTCACCACACACTGACTCTCCAGGCAAGGCTGTCAAACGGCTGCTGAGGAATAAGACTTGAATAAAACCCACAATGTTTGGGAGAACGGACAAAGTGATGAGTGGCCCATTCGGCTTTAAAATATGACGCGCATTTATAGTAATTACTAACAAAAGTCAACAACTCGCTGCTTTGTATAAGTGCAGTTTGTTTTCCTCAGGTTACGAGTAATTATATCACCAAAATATCTGTGGCAAAAAATAAAAGACAAACACTAACGGAAGGTCTTCCAGCTGAGAGGCTTCATGTCGCGAGTCCAGGAGGTCGTATCCCATGTCGTTGTAAATCTCCAGGTAGGAGATACTCGTGGTGTAAACCACTCTGCTGTCCTGTGGATGAGGAGAAGAAGAAGATGAACGACTGTTAGTAACAATGTATTGACACTTGGCTTTCATCTACATGCAGGTGCTACACAGCACAGGTCATTCATCACGTCGTGCTGACCTGGCTGAAGCATTGGAACAGATAGGACAGGGTGCGGGGAATGATGCCTCGATCGCTGTAGCGCTCGGCGCCTCCAGTGATGGTGAACGTCTTGCCGCTGCCCGTCTGACCGTAGGCAAACACGGTGCCGTTGTAGCCGGCTAATACACTGCAGACACACACACACAGACTCCACTCAACCAATGAACACCAATAATGAATAAATAACTGTGCCACACTGATGTTTATGTATGTAAGTGGAAATGTAAGAGCTGTATAAGACCCCGGAGAACATGAGCTCATGCACATTATCTACTGTAATAACACTAACATTCATCACACTGTAAATATCAACATGTGGCGTCAAGCTGATCTCATTACTTCTTCTTTTTCTCTGAGCTCCTTTAGTGGGTTTTATTTATACTTTTCCTAAAGGAAAATATACACGTACTGGAAATGCGTCTAATTTGGATGAAAATCTCCTGAACGCTGATAACACACGGTCTACCCGTCATACTGAGCACAAAACTGCCGACACTCAATACCATCTGTTTTTTATTTCTTTATAAGTGAAAGCAGATCCGTCGAATCAATACACAATTTCATTGAAATGACTAATTTTCTCCCACAATGTATTTGTTCAAATGTCCCTGCTCGATCTAAATCACTGAGAATAAATACAAACAGAACAAGGGAACATGTTAAACAGGTGATCATAGGTGCAATGATGCATTGGTCTGTGAATATAAGCACATTTCTTTGATTTGCCATGACATCACCACACATTTCATTTGCAACAGTGCACGAGGAGCGTCAAGTGTACGCTTGTGCAGATACTAGAGGTCTGAGTGAATTAAAGCGGACACTTTAAATCCAGGAGAAGATGGCACAGTGCTGCCAGTGAGGAAGAAATGTCTCAAAGTATGAGTGAAGGAAAAGGCCCAAAAAAACCCGCTGTACTGGACAGGGCCTGGTAAATGTTGGTTTGGCACTGAACTGCGTCTGTGCTCATGCAAATGCCAGTAATAAGCAGTAGTATTTAGCTCTGTTTGACACTTCTGAACATCCAAAATGATGGTTGCTATTCAAGAGGAAGAGAAAACTGGCTTTTAATCTCCATAATACATTTTTCAAAATGAATTCTGAATGAATTTCTCACTTATTCTTATTCATCTGCAGTGTTTCCTTCCTCCTTACAGTTCAGTTTCATATAAAACACGATGTCCACTCATGGCGGCCGGTTAGTTGACCATTACACGTAGGTGTCCAGTTAGCGTGAGTCATGGCACTCAGTGGCTCAGTGTTCAGCTTCATGTCAGTGCTAATGATGCGGGCTGGGCTCCTCCACTTAGGTTTGGCTTCTTCCTGTTTACACTTCAATTTTTCCTGCAGATTGGCAACTCTTCTTCCAGCAGCTCATTTTTATATAATCTTCTCTTGATGAGACGCACTGTGTCCAGTATTTGAGGGCAACGCGGTAACACGGTGCTACTTTGAGGCTGCAGGTCTCACAGCCATGTGAAATGAGATTACACTGAAGATAGAGGGCTCGCCTTGCCAGCCCCGACATCATTACATTGGCTCTTCTCTCCTGGAGCCATTAATACTGGTTTGTTTTTGAACTACTGTGTTGGGGCAGAAATGACTGGTTTGGGTTACACCGCAGCAGAGACAGTGTGTGCTCGTGTGCAAGTGAAAGACTTTGAGCTTCTGGCTAAACTGGATGTGCGTGAATATGACTGAGTACCAACCAAAACAGCAACCTGACAGTTATTGTAAGTTGAGAGGACGGGCGCCTGCGTGCATGAAAGTGAGTCTTGGTGTGGTGACCAGGAAAGTGCTGCTCTTCAGAGGGACTCTCGACTTAACCTGAATAAATGTTTACCGACTACAGGGGCCATAGGAAAAACACTGTCAGCCCAAATTTGATTCTCTTTGTAATTTCTATAAAAAGACGCGAGTTTTCCTCTCAAATGTTGCCAGCTGATTGCTCATTGTGGGAACTGTTGGGTTTCTCTCTAAAGTATTGTATATCGTCCACCTCGCTCCGTAAAGTGCCTTCAGATGGCGTCTGTTATGATTTGGCACTGTACAAAAAATTAAATACAATCCGATTTGAATTTAAAACGTTAAATATTCGTGGAATTCAGAATATTCACGGTCTCAAATGACATTCTGCTGAGGGGAAAGGAAGTAAGGAACTGACACTGGTCTAAGAAATGTCTGAATGATGCTGAATGATGAATGATGATCACAGGATAAATGAGTTGTGTCCTCAAGGCTGAAGACGCTACAGTCGTATCAAAAGACTCAAAGACACCGAGCTGACATTGATACGGTAAAACCTGTTTGTGACTGAAACTATTTAACCTGATGTTTATCATCTGCCACAAAAGAGGAGGGGGGGAGGGGGGGGGGGCTGTTTAAAGGTTGGCTAGGGAGAGCAACCCAAAACCTTGAGTCAGTGAACCAGAGTAGGGTCAATTATATTAATGTCCTGAGTCAGTCGATCCAGGCGTCTCACTGTGTTGTTTATGTCTCTTTTAACATCAAAGATAATGCAAAGCATTTGTGGGATTCCAAAAGATTGATAGTATGTTTCCATTAAGCTGTCTTTAAGCAGAATGATGAGGAGCTGTAAAAACCTTGGTTACACGACTACAACACAAGTAACAATTGATGATTAGGAGTTCCTATTGTTGGCTACTTTCTTATTTGGATGGTAGTGCAAAGTGGGACCATTTAAGCAGGGTGTACATATGTGTTAAATAGTTTGTAATAGATAATAAGTAGGACCATTTGTATTAAAAACTTAAACCTGTACGAGTGAAATGTTGCTGTTGTCTCAGTCTAAATCACTTCCTGGGTGCAGGGTGGGAATGTTATATACGTCATAGCTTTTCAAGTTCTCTCCACGTTTGTGTGGCTTTTCTCTGGGTGCTCTGGTTTCTTCCTACCATGAGGAAACATGTGTTAGGGTAATGGCTCTCGTCAGTGGCCCTGACCAAGGCACTAACATTCAATCTTGGGAGTTGGTCCCCAGACGCTGCTCATTGGCTGCCCACTGTTCCTAGTTCTCAGAAGGTTCCTAGTAGAGGACGGGTAAAATGCACAGGATGAATTGCCCCACGGGGATTGATAAAGCGGGGACACGAGGTTGGTGTAGTGGTGTCAGCTGAGATTGGCTCCTCCTGTGGAGGATGAAGCAGTAGAACATGGATGGATGGATTGATAAAGTGACCTTAACCTTAATTTGAAGACTGAAAAACACTGAGAGTCGAGTGGAGCTCATAGGAATAATGAGCATTGTTTGAACTCGTGGTTTGATTTGTTTAGATTTTAAAAGCGACGCACTCCAATTTCAACAATCACAGTCTAGTATACTGGTCACAGCAATATTTAAATCATATTTAAAATGATGAATTCTGTTTCTTGTTCTTGATAGCCCGACATTTCCGGAAGACAATCAAATAAGAGTGTGCAGCTCAGCTTCAGTGTCTGTATCCTCTGTATCATCTGTGTATGACAGCTCTGTGTTCTCCTCACACTGGTGACGGCACAGTGTGCCATCTCGCCTGCCAGCTCAGGCCACTTAGTGGTTAAAGAATGTAAAGCATGCCAAACATCGCAGACACCCGCCATTTCCATCTTTAAGAAAGCTGAGCTTTACCGACTTCCTGTCAACGAGGCCGGCTAAAGCCTGTGTGGCCTGACCACGACATGGACCGATGAGCACCGCGATGAGCACCGCTGGGCACAGGTGGTCAGGGATCAGTTCTCTTTGACCTGGCACTGAAACAGATATTAGTATACATTTGACATCAGTAAGGTTGTACCTGTCTGCAACTGGTTTGGCAATGTTCTGAAATATCTCTTCTTGTTCGACTGCTTGATCAAACACTTTCTGGAACCTGGACAAAAAAAACAACAACAAAGACAGTGTCACCATGACACCTGTGAGCAACCACAACAGGTCTGAACATCCATCTGTTACTTCATCTGTTACCGTCACATCCAGTCAAAATGTTGCTGGGTTAATCGCACAAACATCCAAGGCTAAATAAAGTTAGCCACAGTTGTACTGAATAAGCACAAAAAGGAGGACTTTGGTCATTCTGCTTTTCTAAAGCATGTTTTATCCCACTGAAAAAAAAAGATGAGAGAGAAATCCGCCCAGGAAGATTGTTAAATGTGGACATTTTATTTCTATAAGGGCACGAGGGAACCTCCACAGGCTATTATAAGACACTGTGGTTCACTGAGGCTCTCAGTGTCCACTGCTGTCTCACTCCCTAACTGTGAATTTAGGGCTTGGAAGCGTGGCACGGCCCCTGCCAAGAGGGTATATGAGGCTGCTGCTTTCACCACCAGTGTTAAGCAGATGTTCTGGCTTTGCAGTGACAGAACTGGAGGTTGAATTATTCATGGGAAACATTTTGTTTATGAAATACTGATGCACCTTATTCTGTTTTATATTTATATATATTAACATTACATATTTCTACATCTGCACTGCAAACATAAGAGATGTCAAGTCATGTTTTGATGTTCTACACTCACTTAAGACTTGCTCATTTTAGTCTAATCAGAATGTAAAATGGACTGCTAATGCTTTGAGAAGACAATGAGACAAAAAAAAGAAGAAAATAAACCTCAAAGTAGGGAACAGAGTAACTGCTTTCTTCTCGATCACTGTTCTAGACAGTACTGTAAACTTCCAAGACCATAGTAGTTTAACTTCTAGGCCAAAATTAGGAGTGCAAATTTAAAAGTGCTCTCAGTCACTACCTGAACTTGTAGCACTCCCTCTTGTTGTTGACGAATCCATCAGCCAGGTCCCTGGGCACCACAAACTCCACAGAGGCACCTGTCTGCTCCTCATTGTCCACAGAGTACACCTGAGGGAGCCAGAGACAACAGTAACGTCAGACCAATGGTGGAAGGAGGACTGAGGAACATGAAGAGCTGATTATAACCACAAGAGAATATCTGGGAGATGCCACATCATGTCGTCAAGCAGTCAACAAATGCATTCATCCACAGCCTTTAGACAAGTCTACCATACGTTTTATGATTTGTACATGTTATTATGGTATGTGGTACCATAGATGCAGCCATATTTAAACAAAAACAATTCACATTAAATTTAAAGTATGACTTTGGTCACTTCTGGTATGTGTACTGTCTGCAAAGCCTGTAAATGATGCGTATATCCTGTGGAAAGCAACAGAGCTGGACAACCAAAAATGATCACAGTGTAAACAAGCTCGGCAATTTCACCTTTGGCTTGGGTCAGCAGAAAAGCTGTGCAGCATTTCACCAAGATAGATCGTCCTATAGCAGTGAAAGGACATTTAAAGCAAGAATGGGTGGGTCCATTCAAACACACCCTTCCTCCTCTGGGCTTTGACATACAGTATGTTCTGCCATATGTTTTCAATAGCCACTGATGCAATTACAAGCTGCAGGGTCTCAGGAGTAAGAGACACTGTACGACCCCAATGATTGCATAGTTTTTCATTGTCACACTGCCAGAAGTTAAGGTTCTGACCACCAATGTGCGATGGGCTTCAAACAGCCAGCCTCACGTTAAAGCCGTGGAGTTGGTGCGTTGTGTTTGGCTGTATTCTGTCAAGTGCAACAGAAAACCCACCAAGTCATTTGATTATGTCGTCTATCAGCTGCAGTGTTCAAACAATAAACAGGAATTTAAAGAGCAGAGGCCATTGTGCCAGAGGTGTTTTTCCAGGAAAATGTACTTCTGAAAAACATATGGAGCCAATAAAGAAACCCCTTTATCAAGTAACAATGAATACGTGTGTGTACCTTACCTTGAGAAGCGCTTTGGCATATTGGCACATATATATGTGTGTGTACAGTATGTCTATATATGCGTATATATATATATATATATATATATATATATATATATATATATATATATATATATGCGTATATATATATATATATATACATACATACACACACACACATATATATATATATATATATATATATATATATATAAGCATGAAAATGTCAGGGCTAAAGGAAACACAAGTACAAAATACAGTGTTATTTTCAATCTATAATGTTAATCAGTTACAATAAAGACACTGAACTTTACTGCTTGCTAAAACAAAAAAGGGTAAGTGACAATACATACCTTTATTCACAACAGAAATTATGTCAAGTAAAGTGAAGAACACAAACATTTAAAATAAAAAATGTAAGAAATAATAAGAGACGTCACGTGTGTGTGTGTGTGCGTGTCGCTACCTAGGCCCACTAATCAATTTAATTACGCACACACGTGCCAAAATGTCTGCCGTGTAAAGGCCTACTTTCGTCCTGCTATGACAAGGTATGAAAGTGTTTGTTGTCCACTTACAGTCGTTGTTTTCTTCGTGGGTTTAATGCGACCGTATATCTGTATCCTCTGTTTCACCATCGTCCTCTAAAGTGAGGAAAGTGCTCACTTTTCTTGACTTTGCTTCATCACACACCTGCGTTAGCTCCCTGATTAGCTCGCTGGCTAACTCTGGCGTTTACGTTGACGCAGAGGTTGTTTTTTTGTAGTTTTGTTGCCGCGGGTTGCTGGGTAACGCTGGCTCCCTCCGGACACGAAGATCGTCTATGGGTGCGAAGAGGATTCCTCGGTGTCAAACAACCTCCTCTCTTGAACCGCGAGTCACAGGCAGGTGTGTGTTTGTGTGTGTGTGTGTGTGTTCGTATCATTGTGAGGTCTAAAAAACGTACAAACCTATCTTTCTTTTGTCTGCGCCCCACAACCTTTAAAGGGCTTTTTCAGGGTTAAGACCTGGTTTTAGGATTAGGTTTAGAATTGAGTTCAGGTCAGGGTAAGGTTAAAGGTTAAGGTTAGGGTAAGGGGCTAAGCCTATGGTGTGTCCTCACTAAGATATAAAAACAAGTTTGTATGTCGTTTTTTGTCTTTTCTGGTATAAACCCTGTTCAGTCCACATGGGAACAAAAGCCTGGTCCTAATCAGGTACCCTACTTTCTGAGTATCTCGTTAAGGTTGGAGCTAAGATGTGAACTTGGTTGTTTTACGGTAAAGTCATAAAGTGGTTTAGGGGTAATGTTTTGGTCAGGCTGTCCAAATGTGTTTGTGCAAACCCAGTGCATGTGTGTGTTTGTGTGTTTGTGCAATTAAAACAGGGATTTACTGTGAGGTTTCAGATTATTATTATTATTCTGCTCGATGCAGTTGTTTTGTATATTGAAGACAAAAGGTCACATGAGGTTCAGTGACTCATGTATTGACAGAGGCTTATTTTCGACACTCCCAGCACATCAGGCCACTTGCAATTACTCATAATGCAAATAGGCGCAACTAATTGTCTGATTTGGAAACAGACATGAATTATTAAAAACCTGTACACAATAGATGTGATGTATGACGTTTGAATGTGAACTTAATATAATGACAGTGAGTAAAAGTCATTCTTTGGTCCACAACAACGAGCCAAAACTCTAACTCTCTTAAATGGAAGATGAGAGACACTAGTGTGTTGAGATGAGAAATGACAGAGAAGAGGTTTCGTGATGATATGATGATGTGGGGTTAGGAGGAGGGCACAGTTAAAGTACCAGTTTGCATTTAGGTACAGACTTTCTCACAGAGACAATCCTGTTGCACCATGTGATCTGTATATATACTATTTGATTACAGTATGAGGATGGATGATTTTTACAAAGAAGTAAAGTCGTATCTCATCTCAACATGTCATTCAATTGCATAAGGGAAACAAAATCACTTATCAGCTGATGTACACAGAACCATATGGGTTGTGTTTTGCAGGCCTAGGGTGAGGTGGAGGTTGTTGGCATTGACCCTGTCTCCAATTTCAGTATGTGGCTGTCACACTGTTTCTGGTATTTCACCTTATCCCTGGATGCCCCCCCCCCCCAAATATAGCCTATACCGGGAGGCCGACACCCCCCAGCAGCACAGCCAGCCAACCAGGAAAGCCGCCGGGTTTCACGGTGGCCTTCAGGAGAACGTATCATGTTTGTTCCAGTGTGTTCCATGGTGCCATAGAAATGACTGGTTACGTCTGCAGAGTTGTACGTGTGTGTGTGTGTTGTGTGTGTTTTGTGTGCATGCTGCCTTAAGAGGCAGGTCTGGTTTGAATTCAAGACTAAATGGCTTTATAGAAGAGTGTGGGTGACACTACAGTATTACTCGGTGACATGAATTTGAATTTGTTGAGACAAATGTATGTCATTAAAAATGAGTACTTCTGGTATTCCTCAAAGCTTACTGGTCGAAAGGATGGTGTGAGGGTTTGGAAAGGATGTGTTTCTAATGAGGTCCAAATGGCGCAAAGTGTAGCTGCATTCCTGCAGGTTAGACCGCGTATTTTGGATATTTTGTGTTATGCAATGGGCCAAAGTCCTCTGTGAGAGAAAAACTCAGAACTTCATGACTGATGCCGACATGAATGCCATGCACCGCGCTACCAATCGCTCGGTTCAAGCAGCCGTCAGTCAGAAACTCCCAGTCATGCATGGCTGAACATAAGCTGTTTCCGTGGAAGCCTGCAGCAGTCAGACGACTTCAAAGACTCTTTTTACGTGCGTGTCAGGTGGCGTGATGTGCTCTCTGCAGCAGCCATATTGTTGGAATAGATTGGGCAACGCGGCATGAATCGACAACAACTGCAGAAGCTGTCTCAACAGAATTCATTTTAATTTAGTGGCGTGACATGTTGAAAGAATTGCAGATTTTGCAAATATAATGCGGGCTGTTTGGCTAAATTAGAGAGTGGTAAGCGGTGTTTGTTCGTGTTTTCTTTGCTGACTGTTCAAGCTGCGACTGGCAGCACTTTGTAGCCAAGAGCAAAGGTGGTGCAAAAAACAACATCTCTCTGTGCCATTTCAGTTTTACTGCTGCCACTGTAAATGTCACATTAATGACTTTGGGGCGTGTTTCTAAACAACTGATACTCCAGGCGATCTTCATAGTGTCTATGGATCGCACAGGAAGTCCATAAAGACCGAGTGCTGTCATTACATTTGCATTGTATCGTATGGTTGTCGACGTATTACAGCGGCATCGAGCCCCGTGGTATGAAACACACACGCTCCAACTCAAGTATTTATTTCATGTGAAGACACTGGAGCCGACTACAGGAATTCATATGAAATATTTCTGATGTGATCAAGACAATAGGTCATGACATTATCTGTGTGTAATTGAAATTGAAACCCTGTTTGTCTGCGTACATTTAAGTACATATCAGTATGAAATGATGCTCGCTCTCATGAGCGTCTTTGAGCAACCACATCCACTTACAACAAAACAATTATGCAGTGTTGTTAAGTCTGTTCCCTTGACAGAAAAGTGTATTTAGTAAACAGCAACCAGGGGCTGGACTGGGCTTGTTGAGGAGCTGTGAACCTTTTTAAATGCAGACCTGCTGTTTTGGTCCGTGTGTCTTCATGCTTTAACTGGCATGACTGTGGTTTCACCCCCCAGATGAAGCAAGCAACTGCACTGAGTCCAACACATGGAAATCCACTTTATATATGGATACATATTCACCTTCAACAAGTAAGTGACAAGCACTTTTTCATTCAACTTTATCTTCTACTTTGTTTTTGCATGAATTCAAAGTCATTTCTCAGGCTCTGCTCAACAATTTCCCCCATAACTCTAAGATCAAATTAACATGAAAGAAATAGTGGAAGTGTCACAGGGGAATTGTCATTTGTCATGGTGGATAATTACAGTCAGTGACATGTGCACTCACACTAATACATACGTACAGCAAAGACTGATACAGATTTCAACAGGTTGCTTCACCCAAGTACATTTCAAAACTTGTAGAGTCAACAAGGCAAATGCAACCTGTGTCCCACTGCCAAAGGAGGAGAAGAAGAAACCTGTTTTTTCAGTCATCTTTGCCAGCATTCGACACCTTTGTCTCCAAGCAATGGCCTGGCACTTCATCAAAAAGGTGTGCTCGGTGTCAGAGGATCTCAGGCGGGCAGGGCGTGTACGCAGCACGTTCCTCGCAGACCTTTTCTTGTTTTGTCTACAAAAATGGACTTCAATGTCTTATTACACCAGGATCAAACGTGACGCGCTGTGCCAAAGAGTGACACGCTGAAGACGATACGGTCATGGCCCTGAGAGAAAGAGGAGGACGTTGTTCCAGATAATCTTGAACTACATGTCATTTATGCTGTCAGCAGTCACTCGTGAAGAACTGAACATAAAGCCTCATCAGTAATGTTTAATCTTTACTTCCTTAAAGCAGTTTGTGGGAGTACCTGTGTTTAACTGTGTGTTTATTTGTGTTTATTGTGCGTGGGCATGAACTAAAAAAATGAACATTATTTGTGAGCACACCCCCCCGTTCCACAGAGCCGGTGTACGGTGGATGCTCCACAGCTCCTGGCTAATCATGCCTGTATGAGAGCATCTTGGCAATTCCCTTCAAAAAGAGTGGTTTAGATTTGGCTTGGGCATTATTACAGACTAGAAGAAGATGATGCGTCAGTTAAGAGGCAGAGGATTAGTGGTCGAGGGTGAATACATTCTATAGGGTGCATGTGTTTGTGTCTTGTCTCACTCTGGCCGCAGAGGTTTAGCGGTAAGAGCCGAGATGCTTCTTTAACCACGGGGTCGATTAGAGACGAGCTGCTCACTGCGGTGTTTGCTTTGCCACCGGATGTCATCACACGTACATCAAACACACACATTGACTTAAACTGGCGAAATATCAATACTGAAAAACTATCAATATTGTGTATATCTGGATACATCCAGTGTTGAGTCTAAGATGGCATCACTGCAATAGCGGGTTATATTGAATGACTATTATAGTTGCTCGGCCTCCTTCATTGAAACATACGTGTAACGTTGAGATTTTTGACAATGTCACCACTGTTTTCAAACATTTGCTTTATAGTGAGGGAAGGAAATACAGATTTAGCATAGGGTTAGGGTCAGGGGCTCATCTACATAAAGTCTGACTGGATACTGTGTGATCAAATGTTTAGAAAAAGGAATGTGAAGAAAAGACATTCTCTCTTCAGCAGTTGGTCTGGAAGTGCACATGTTTATGGGGCTTGTCACTGACTGCTGCTGCAGCTGGAGATGAGATAAACGAGAGCGGTCGGGGTGAAGCTGAGCGGTAAAGTTTAAAAATATCGATTAGTGCAGCTTTACTGGACAAAAATGTCTTTGAGGTTAAAGGACACATTTTAGCCTTGTTTGTCTATCCTGTGAAATGACTGTAATTCACATAAGGGAAAATGTAATATCTCTTTCAGTGTAAATATAAAGAGTAAATACATTCTATCTTCAATTTATGGCCTGAGTCAGAATAAACCAGTGCTGGAGCCCATGCTATTTAAATCTGGGGTTTCAGCAGCTCTCCTGTCGTCCTCTACGGAGCGCAGTTTTCTGGTCAGTGGCTGTTTCCAAGGGCATTCTTTGGAGCTTTGGTTATATGTTATTCTCTGAGGCTTCTGCCCTTTGTTATGCTTGCTAGGCCCAAGCGTAGATCAAACTTCAGTCTGCATTCCTCAAATACTGTATATGAATCTCAAGACTCAAGCACCAGCAATATTTTAGGATGAATTTAGGGACGAGCAAGAAGCCGTGACTCGGTGGCATTTAGACTTTTTTCAGATCCTTCAGTTTCTTCAGTTTCTTCAGTTTCAGTATGAGGAAAGGTGAAGTATGAGCTTTGTTTGTCTGCAGGCAGAATGTTCTCTTTCCAGTACGTAAAATAACATCCAGCGCTGGCAGAAAAGATTCCTGCCTATTTCATTTTTCAGAACATCTCATAGTCAAATCTGCCAAGAACATGATTTGTCCTCCTCGCAGAACACCTCGAAAAAAATAAAAATAACATCCAGTTCCATCCAATATCTTTATTTTGTAATGACTAACTCACACAAGGATTATCTTGCACTTATCCTCGTCTGAAAGATACGATAATCTAATATCCTCCTGATTACAGCTTGATAAATACAACCACAAGTATTTCTAAAACTATTCTTGGCATTTATAACAAAATCCTTTTGGCTGGAAGTTGTGATACAAACCTTTTTATTTTTAGGTCATCCTTGCATGCCGCACATTATGTCAACAATTTTCATTAATTGCAGCTCAGGGAATCTTTCTTGTCTCTTACTTCAGACCGTCGGAATTCATCTTGACCTCAGGCATCTGTGTAAATAACCACTAAACACTCATTATTTTCTCCTTCCTCAACTCCACAGACATCTGTGTACATATTTCTAGAAATATCCTTTGGGAAGGATGGTTCTCAGCTAGTGCTCATGGGAAAGGCTTCAGGTTTTGCTGTTTGTCACCGAGCTCTTCATACACTTTGAAATGACATGCTTCTTGTGTGTGTGTGTGTGTGTGTGTGTGTGCGCCTCCGTCTCCCCTCCCTACTCCACTCCTCCCTCTTGCCCATTCATTCCATCTTCTCCATCACTGCAGCCCAGCTGCTGTGGTCAGGAGTTTGGACAGAGGGCAGGTCCTGCTGGCCTGGCGCTGCTCAGCCGTGCAGAAAGTAGGTGGATTAGGCCCCGCCCTCTGAGGCCTGGAGCTCTGGATGCAGGGCTAACCGCTCTCACTGCAGTATAAATAGAACAAACTTGGGTTTGAGAGAGCCCACATCGCTTCTTAACTGTCAGGCAGATAGCAGAGGCAAGAAACTGTGAGTGTGTGTGTGTGCACAGCAGAGACTTAAGTCATCTTACTGAGGAGTGGAATTTTGAAAGTAGGAAAAAAACGGGATCTGAAAGGAGAGACGAGGTTGAAAGAGCATAACTGTAAGGCACTGGAAATGCTGGCACAACTCGTACAGTAAATCCATTTTCTCCACTTTTTCCGAGCAATGGCCGACCGCAGCCAGGAACTCTCTGTCCAACTTTCACTTCCCAACACGAGCCAAGTGCAGGTGATGGTTTAGAACACATACAGTGTTATGTAAGAGTAGCAGAAATGCTCCCTGGCCAACTGTGATGAGCTGAGTGGGAATTGGACACGAGATTCCCTGCAGGTTCACAAGATTCCTGCTGCTGTGGAGGATCCTCGCATCCAAATTCCTCTCCTCTGCAGCGTAGGTGGCGTTACAATAGAATACCTCGCGGTGCCGAGCTCCACTGCCTTTGAAGTTCCATTCAGCGTCGGGGCTTCTGCTGTCCCATGCAATTTATCACACAATACGCTGTGTTATGTCACCGTTTATACCCCCGGCCAACCCCGTGATGTGTCACACCACACAGCCAATCTGAGCTCACGTCACATTAGCCAAAAGAAATCTCTGATTTAAAAAGAAGAAGAAGAAGAAAAAGTCAGATCGAATCATGTGCAAAAACCATAAAGTGTTCCTGAATTATTCACCGCGCAGATTCAGAGGTATTTCTGTCTGTTACGTGACGCTCTGAATGCAAACTGTGTGACCCCACATCTACAGATTCACTCTGTCACTCAGCAGCTCTGGGTTTGTTTGTTTATTGATTACCTGAAATATGTCACTGTTAATTAGGCCATACTGTGGAGATGAGGATGTGTGTGTGTGTTCTTGTATGGGTATCTTTGTGAGGACATTTTGGGAAAGCGAGGTCCTCAAAGGGGCTTTTTGGGGGTAAAGTCTTGGTGTTAGGCATTTAGTTGTGATGGTTAAGGTTCGTGTAAGGGGCTAGGACATACGTTAAGGGTCCACGTTACGAATGCTACGCAGAGGTGGAAAGAGCACTGAAATATTCTACTCAAGTAAAAATACCACTATTTAGCTTGTTTAAAACTGACTTAAAATAAAATGTAAGGTTCTTTCTTGTGTCACGAAGGGGTCACAAATCTCACAGGAATTGTTTTTAATTAAAGGCAAAACTTTACAAATTAAAGTACTGACAAAATAAGATATGTAAACACATGATGTATCAGTCAAAGGGTCAAAGGTCACAAATGCTTTCACTTTCTCACTCACTCAGGGACCTTAATTTGTGCCAATTCACCTGTCCTTACCATTCACCTGTCCTCATCATATTTTTTTTACTCAGTAACAGATGTGATTTAAAATGTAAAGTAAAGTACTTAAGTAAAGGTAAAATAACACATTTTAAAAAGTACAAGTACACCTAAAAACATACTCAATTACTTTCCACCTCTGTGCTTTGCAAATGTGTGTGTGTGTGTGGATGCTGCTTATGAAATTCCATTTCCACTGTACAGAGTCGATGTAGTCGGGGATCGTGTCTGTCAGCACCAATGTCCACGTACTGGCTTTCCAAGCTCACTCGCACACGCACACACACACACACACAGAGGAGATATTAGAGTTTGCTGTTAGAGACAAATGCAATGAGACTTTGATGACAGCTACGCAGGAAATGAAAGGAATGAAAGAATGACTGACTGCATCACACCAGGCAGGAATAGAACTGAGCTACTGAGTCTTTTAGCACTGGCAGCTTTTGTACTGTATCTCATCAGAGAGAATCCACAGAGAGAGCAGGGTGGAAGTGAGGCGCCAGTTTGGTTTGGGGTGAAGTAATGGAGCCGCACTTTCAGTAAGAAAAAGGTTAAAAAATGTGCCGTGTGTGTGTGTTTGTCAGCGGTGTACAGACAAAAAGAAGCCGAGCGTGCAGTTTAGAGCACAATAGACGGTGTTTGACAGCAAAGTCAGGTCAACTGTTGTGAACATAAAGCTTCTGTAAAATACACAGGTCAGTGTTTTCTATAGTGAACCAAAACAAGCCAATATATGTATATATAGCACTGTGTTGCATAATACAGTAGATCAATATCAGACCATAGGTTTTATATAAATGATGAATCCCTTCAATCAAACACGACTTCATGCAGGATCAATGTACACAATACTGTTTTGATTATAGGGTTAACCCACTGATGAATTTTTTTGCATGTAATCTAATCTAATCTGATGTAATCCAATCCAAGCATCATATAGATTCATAACATCTGAATCTTTATATACCTGCACTTGAGAGTTCTTAATTCTTCTTGAGACTTGAATTTATTTCTTTATTTATTCTTTCAGAACAAAACCAGCTGATCCGGTCTGATAGGCAGTCACAAATGACTCATTCTGGAGTAAATAGAACGGCGGAATAAGGTCGTGACTACAGCGTCTGTATTTGTTGGCCAACACATCATTAAACATGTCACTATCTTCTACTCGTATTATTATTATTATCATTATATTGTTTGAGTTAAACCCAGATCAGACAAACAAAGGTGAACAAACATACAGGAGAATATTCTGCTCCACACACACATTTGTCATTTGGCATGCATGATGTCGTTCCCCCCCCCTTTACTGCAGCTCCCTCGTATTTTCCATCATCATCATCATCATCATCATCATCACTCACACTCACAGGAGTCATTTTCACCATTTGCATTGACTGTATGAGTCGTTTATTCAGCTGCCTTGTTACGCAGGCAATTTGAGGTAAGTGCGCCTCCTCAGGTCAAGGCCACCGAGGCTTTTTTATTCCTGACGAGCAAACCTGCATCTTAAAACATCACCATACTCAATGGTGTTGGTGCTGATGCTGTGATGTACTTCTGGAAGGTTTTGTGGGCACTTGTTGGTATTTTCAACGATATGAAGCTCCCTCACTGTACTCGCATTGTCTGCCTCTCGTGACTCTGTGCTGTGCTGTGTGGGTACTGTATGTTGCCAAGCAACACAAAAAATAAACACCGCTACACTGAAAGAGAAAGAGTAACACAGAGATGTGTGATAGGTTTGATCAGCACTGTGTGAGTGTGACAATGGTTTGAATATTTGAAACCAAACGTGGTCCCATGTTTCCGACATGGATGCTGCGCTCTGCAGCTACTGGGCATCGCTCAGCTGTCACGGGTCAGATGAGAAGCAGCAGGGAGGGAGTGAGTAAAGTCGCTGTGCCGCGCTGTTCTCTGTGGATGTGCATACGAAACGGACATGTGCACATTCAGTTAGCGGCGCTCCTCTCCTCCCAGTCGCCCCTGAGATCCCAAGGTGTTGAATGGACCTTTTCACATCTGCAGTCCTGTCAAAGCGAGACTGTGTAACAAACAAGCTGACCCCCCCCCTGTAACCAGATCTCTGTGTCAGGCCTGAGTGGGAGAGATGAAGGCTATATGGTTTCAAATGATTGAAATTGTTTGAGGTGCGCGTGCTTTGTCTGCGTGGACACGTCGGCAGTCTCACTCTCTGAGAAACTTTTAGAGAAATGTGCATGTGACTGTTTCCCTCTCTGATATCCTCACTTTAATGGCTTCTCTGGAAAAACACTTCATTTGTGGTCACACGGCTGAAGACACTGATTACTGAGGTTTACTGCGTTTGTTGTACTATTTGTCCCTGGCTTTTTTCCCCCCTCCAAACAACAGGATGATTAAGATAATTCTCAAGCTCCTCCTGGTGCCATGTAGAGTTAAATGTGTGCCATTTATTTTGTGTGTGAGTGAGCTTTGGTGGTCAGGCTGAAAGACTCAGGTTAAAGTTACTGCCTGAGTATCATCATTGGACAAAAATCTAACTCCCCTATGATATACTATCTGCTCAGGATTACAAATTTGACCTCCCCTCGGTTTTGCCAAATTGAGAAGATTAATCGTGGCCTCCTCCTCCTCCTCCTCCTCCTCCTCCTCCTCCTCCTCCTCCTTGGTTTTCTCCCAGGGTCTGAATCATTGGGTTCAACTGGATAATATCATCTTGGCTTTGACAGGCAGGACGCCACGCTACTGAACAGCATCACAGCGTCTCCTCCTGAGAGACACACACAGTATTTTAGGCTGTAAAAGTCGCATTATCCTGAAATGTTGAGGACGGATGGTGACACTCACCACACTGTTTTGTATGAGAGGGATAAACGTGTTATGTTGACGAGCGATGGAATCTGCTTTGGTCAAACGGCATGAAGGTATTGAAGGAATGCCAAACCATGCAGGTACAGCGGCGATGTTTCTGCATCTCTGTCAACATGCGAGGGCGCTCTCTGTGCTTTTGGAAATGTGCTTTCACTTAAACGGAGGAAAAAAAAACAGCATTTCCTTTACTTCCAGGAATTGAATATTCCCATATCTCGTGAACCTTTTGCCTTATTTAAAGGGATTGTACTTTTGGACTCATATTTAAGTGTAAAATTATAATAATAAGGAAGAAACTGAGGTTAAGCAAACAATGAATTACTCCCAGGTGAAAAAAAATATGGGAAGAATGTTTGACTCCAGTGTCCGTCTATTCAAATTATAGCAGGAGATTATGTTTGTAGACCTGCTCCACAGGTTATTATCAGTATTTATTCTCTTCTTCGTTCTTGATTTATTTCATTTACGTCAACAACAAAAACGTTGTCGTTGGAAAGCTGGTGGTGTTTGGTTGTTGTCTTGTGGTTACTGTTTTATTTTGAAATTTCCCCCTGTGTTTTCCTGCCAGTCTGATTGTCTGCCCCGCCCTCATTGTTTCCACCTGTTCCCCATTACCGAGTGTATATTATGGTCTGCATCTGCTGTTGTCTGTTGCCAGTTGGTCTTGTCTTGTGAACCGGAGAACCAGTGTAAACTCCTGTGCCTTTGTCAGTGTTTGCTCCATGCCGCTGTCTCATCAGGTTTTTGTTTCTTAGCTTTAGCTGATTTTTGTTAGGAGTGTTTTTATGTTTATTTTTGTTTATTTTTCACTTTGTCTCCCGAGTCGTGCGATTGGGTCCAAGTCCTTGTCCCGGTGTGACAGTGTTCCGCTCTGAACATGTGTTTTTGTGACATACTAACCTGAGAAACTGACAAACATCAGCCAGCAGTGATGATTCTGCATCTCCTGGAGACAAATAAGGGATTGTGATTTTAAGAGTTGATCTCAGGTCACTTGTGTAACTCTCAGTCCTGTTTACTGACCTTTGGCAAAGGAATTATCTCACACACATCACAGCAAGGGCTTGTTTCTGTCTCGAAACACGTGATCGGTATTGACGCTCGTGTTTGAGCCCAGGTCAAAGTGGATGCCCAGAATTTGCAATTAATGAAGGATTACTGGTTCTGTGGGGAGATCAAAACACGGCCGGTCGTACAGTTTCTTCATACTTCAGAGGATTAAATGATCAGCAGCTGGGTCAACGGGACCTTCTTTTTATGTTTGAGAAAACTTTATTATAATTTATATAATTATTATATATAACTCTATTTTTTCAGTACCTTTCCCTTGTGCAACCGAAGTAATGGTACGGTATGGGTGGAGCTACACTCACGACAGTCAGCTGATTGGGCGACAGAAAAGCAACGGTGACAAACTATTCTCATACAAGCAACAACTGCTCAGTTGTTGTCCGTTGTGTTGTTGTCTGTTTTGTTTCCATTTGATGACGTTGCTCGTCACGCTATTTATCTCGCTGACGTTGCCGCTGACGCACCGTACAGCCCCGCCTACCAAGTCAAAACACTGCTCTCAGTTGAAACCAGAGCCTGACCGAGGGCTTTACCGCTCCAAACCCGCACCGAGCTTTACCATGATGGAAACACTGCTTAAGTATGCCATTATTTGTGTGAGAGACTTCCTGTTTGGCATTTCCTGTCAGGAGTTGTGTAGCTTTCAGCAGCAGGCATGACAACATCTATGACAGATAACATCGCTTGTAGGAAACCAGTGCAGTCATAAGTTGATATGACTTCCCTGAGTCTGTACAGTGTCCTGTACCAGAGAAGTGTCTAGACTATGAAACCACAGCTAATTATGTTTAAGATTAAGTGTTGTTAGTGGTCTGATTTGTTGATAAAGTTGTGTTATTAAAACGGCGTTATACTGCCAACTTTGAATTATTCATTATTTCATTCATTCATCCGTCCAAAAAATATCATCACACGTCGTATGAGGCTCTGGAATATTACACTGGTGTGGAATTAGTTATCAATCGTTACGAGTGTTCGGTCCGTTCACAGATTAGGGGAGAAAATGAATTCTGGAAGTGCCGCACATGAACAGGAAGTGGGAAGACCCATAGTTGCTTCTGAATTTAAAAATAAGATCTAAACATCTCAGCCTCTCCCGCCTGCTTTCTTGTCAAAGCTAAGTATTCAAAACACATGCAACAAGTGAGAGAGGCCACGTCAGGGAGAGAGTGCTGGGCAAACAGCTTTGTTGACTCTGACTCACATCTGAATCACCTGTGACAAATACTAAGCATGATGAAAATGGCAGTTAGTGACAGGGAAGCCAACAAATTATTTTTAAACAGTTTTTGTTTTGTTTTTGCTCCGAAAAACGTTATTCATTCAGTGGAAAATTTCAAAGTAAAAGTCTTTGTATTGAAATAGAACGATGCACACTTCACCATAAAAACATGTCTATTTCATGTATATTAGTATTACATTGTGAGGAGGTCGCGGCGGGCCATGTCTTCAGTATATAACATGATATTAAGTGACTGGGGGGCCACATATGGCCCGTGGGCCGCCAGTTTGGCACCTGTGCGCTAGTCTGTCTAACAATATACTATCAAAGCTATGTTAAACTCAAAGGAACTAAAGTCAACAGTGGCCTTTATATCAAACTCAATGGTTTCCTTTAATAAAGATTAATATCAAAGGTCATCACAGGTCCATGACGCCACAGTGATGATTATTGTCTCTCTCACACACACGCGCGCGCAGTGACAGAGTGCGGTAGCTTTAAGAGTGGAGGAGGCGTGGTGCTGCTGTTGTGACTGACTTGTCAGCTCCTTCACTCCACTATCACTCAGCTGAATGAACAGCCTCGTTCAGCCAACACGGGCCATCTCTCTCGCTCTCTCTCTCACACACACACACACACACTCTCCGTCTTTATCCACACACACACGCACTCACGCCGTGTGCTCGTTCGCCTCCTGACTGCGACCCGGGATTATAATCGTTGTCCTTCTCCACCGCGCACTGACTGTTTCTGCGTCACGAAGCCTGGAGGTAAGTCCACAGCCTGTGAAGTGATGGTGCTCACCCGTGTTTCCTCCCCAGCTTTGACCGTGGATGCAGAGGGGAGTCATTGTAACACTGGACTGTATGTTGATGATGATGATGATGATGATAACGCGTGGACGTGTGCTGTCACATTTAAGAGGAGAACGTGATGTGCGCGTGCTGTTTGCATGTCAGTTAATATCCTGCACGTGAGCTGAAGCCTGACAGTCTGTAAAATGCTCGTGAATGGAAGAGAAACACAAACATGTGTTAATTCTGCTCTTTAAGCATCAAATTGAACGTGTTATTGACCGCCATTATATGCGCAATGGGTCATTTATGCGCGGTTTTGCGCATCCATCGCGCGTCCGTGTGGGATTTGAAGACACGCGGATAATACACCTGCGTGTTTGATGATGATGATGATGATGATGGATTTTGTTTAGTTTTCACGCACGATCTGACCTCTGCTGTGGAGCTGCGCTGTGTGTGTGTGTGTGTGTGTGTGTGTGTTTCTGGGCGCAGGAGAGAGACGTCAGTGCGTGTGTCCGTCCAAAGAGGGCGCTGTTCCGTCATCATTACAGTGGCTGCTTTACCCACAGTGGGACAAAAAAGGAAAAACAAAGTCATTGCAGTTTTACAGTAAAGTTTTCTCCTCAGATGTAGTCACAGACTTTCTGTTTTCTCTGGTCAAATATTTTGATTTAGTTTGAAGAAAAATAAAATGGAGATTTAAGATGTTCATAATTGGGAATATACGGGACAAGTGGAGTTAGTTGTCTGCAAACAGTCAATTTATGAGTAGTTTAAGTGATTAATTTTCCCTTTTTTTGCTCCTCTGACAAGGAAACAATAGAAAAATGGTTTCTCTGTCAGTTTGTTGGGATTGTGGAGAAAACATCTAAGGTCATTGTCATTTTTCTTGACTGGACCAAACAACTACTACTCCTCAGTAGAATCAGTACATGCCATGTGGGCAGATGTATTTCTGTTCTCGTGAGCTAAATTTGGCTGGAACGACGTTGCATGTCGTGCCTCTCACTGAGACACCAGCACGTCTGTAACACAAAACCAGTGTCTGCTCGTATCCCAGAAAAAAGGATCTGCTCTGCAACGACTCGAGCTCCCACGTCAGTTCCCCGGTTGTTTTTCTTCCTCATAAAACACATCGTTCTGTATTTTTAATCAGGAGCATTGAGGTAAATGCTTGTACTCTTCAGGGCATCCGTGGCTCTTAAAACCCACGCTGCTGCTGCTGCTGCTGCTGCTGAGTCTGTTTATAAGACGGGAAGGCATCAACCACTATTTACTGAACATCTGGCAGGGATGCAGCGTTGGGTCCTCTTGGCCAGTTGTTGAGTCTTTACGAGCACAGCACCACGCTAAGCACAGAATCCTTCCCTCTTCCTCCTCCTCCTCCTCCTCCTCACCAGCGTTGCCTAAGGAGCACTTTGCATCCACTACATTTTCTCCTTCTGGATCAAGATTGTGCTGCTTGGAAGCATCAAGTAAAGCCACAGTGATCCTTAACTGTTTGGCTCCAGTTCAGAGAAATAGGAGCAAAGAAAAACCTAACACCAATGATTATGGGTGAAAGGATTGGAACAGAAACAACATTTTAATCATGCTAATCCTCCGGGAGTAAGTGGCTCGCAGGATTTGTCCATGTAAGGCTGCTGAGAGGAATTTATTATCAAAGTGTAAAAGCACATACTTTACCCACTGAACCACCTGACGTGTGTTCATGGAAGACATCGCATGGATTCATTGAAAAGCCTTCCACTATAGCAGAGCTGCAGTCCAGTGAGCCGTTAATGCGCTTTAAGCCTTTTCACAGACTCAGCCATGTAAAATCATAAATATAAAACAGGGGATATTTGCCTGTTTACTCTCAAGTCTGACCAGAGCAGCTGCTCCGGCAATTTGGCCGGGGTATTTTAAGGTCCCCCTCTTTTGATTATGCTGCATAATCCTTGTCCAGCTACCTGTCTGCGTGTGTGTGTGTGTGTTCAGAGGGAAGAAAAATAACTCTGGGGTCCAAGAGTAACAAGGCCACTGGGCTGAGGTGTTCTGCTTTTGGCTGGGCCCCTGCTGACTGGGCGGAAGGTGCAGAACGCTTGGTCGTCTGCCTGTGGGTGGAAGCGTGACTGGAAGCCTCGCTCGGCTCAGGGTGGCTGCGTGTGTGCGACCAGGTAGCAGAGCGGGCCACACATGGTTCTGCTGTGTCTGAGTCTGAGACTTTTTCAGAGCGCTGCCAGCGGGGCAAAGACGGGGGCCATTGTTCCTCACCAGCCACTAACATAGAGTTTTAATGACTTCCAACAAGGCCTGATGTTTTTGTTGGCGTTCGCCTCTGGTGTGGTGGGCAGGACCTCAGGTGGGCCGGAGGTCTGTGCCTGCTGCAGGGAGGGAGTGCATGTCGCGCGTGTTGATGCATAGAAGCAGCGTAACTTTGGTGATATTGGTTAAATTAATACGATTTTAAAACCTTAATATCACATAAATGGTTCTCTAAGCACAGGCTGCAAAGAGAGACGACTGTACGTTGGATACTGTACATTACCAACATCTTGAGAACAGTGATCATGTGGACTTATTTTAAGATAAAAAAAAGAAAAGCAGATTAGTGTAATCCTGTTAAAAGACTGTATTACCCTGATAATGGTATTGTATATACTCAAAGCTGTGATATTGGTATCGGTATGGAGCGAGCCCTAAACCAAACCACTGGTTCTGTGATTTAGACATAAATAAGTATGCGACCCGTTCATATAACAATAGACTAAAAAAATGATCCTCACATCATCTGTGTGTAGCACTTCCATCAAACTTCGCCCAATAACATTCCAATCCAATGGCTTTCTCATAATAAAACGTGCTTAGTTCTGCCAGCTCTTGGCTCTTCTTCATTTGTCTTTCTTCTCTTAACCCATCACTAACATGCAGAGAGTGGCCACACAGCACACACACACACACACACAGACAGACAGACAGACAGACAGACACACAGCACAGACAGACAGACAGACAGTCTCTGCTGCAGACCACTCTTCCCTTCGTGCGGTGGATCTGCAGGCAGCACGCTGGCTTACTGTATCTGTGCTGAGTTTCTGGCACAGGGTGAAGGCGTCTGGGAGTAATTAGCTGTGTGAGGGTATAATCCTGCCCCAGACACACTGTTGCATCTGTTAAAACCCCCCCACCAACCCACCCTGTCGCTCATGCTCATCTCAGTCACCCCACACTTTACTGTCACTTCCATTTATTGATGTCAAAAATCAGGGAAAGTGGAGTGGTGTACAGATTTGTTGTTGCAGGAGAGAGGGGGGGTTGGGGGCAACCTTCTTTTACCACCACGTGCAGCGCCAACTCTCTGAAATGAAGGGTTTAAAAATAGAACACACGCAGAGTTTGGATCTTTTTTTTGGTGTGTGTCCAATGCCTGCACATCACGTAGACAATGAATCAGATTCATACTTAATAACTTAAGTATTGCTTTTTGGAGAACTAGACAAAGAGTGGGAGGGTTTTGGATGTTGAATGCAAAGGTAGATAAATGCATTCAGATCTTAGTAACACACCTTGGATGAGGGATTCTAGAGCAGTCGTGGCCTGAGATCAGCTTCTGCAGGACTAGGGCTTGTGTACAGGATGGCTGATTGCTGATGGGTGATTGCAAAGGGTTCTGGTCTGTTTGTTCCATACAGAAGTGAGGTTGTTCTCTGCCATGAATAAGTCCTGTTGGAGAGGAACTGCAGCGTGGCAGGAATGCCCGGGTGTGCTCGAAACCATTTGCATCACATCAGCCTGAACTTTACCCAGCTGCGAAGACGTCTTTGATATAATCTGAATGCACTCGTGTTGGCGTTTCGTCGCAGTCACATGACGATCGTATCGCTCTTGCATCACACCTTCTGTGTTCTTCATAGAATTGTGTGGTTTGAGCAACATGTGTGCAGAGCTGTCACATCGGCTTTTGTGCTCGGGACGTGCACCGGATGCTTTCAGACACAATAGTTCCAGGTCACCTGATGTGGAAGCGGTTCCTGGTGGATCGTGTGAATAAAATACAAGCGTTCTCGTGGCAAGAGGCATGTTCCATCAGTCACAAGCATCAAACACATGATGATAATGTACAAGACACTTCTTCTACCATCCCCTTTGTTCCTGTTGTCACTCACTCACACAGTCACATCCTCGCTCCAGATGTCAGACAGCACATGTGGTTCATTAAACCCTCATACACACCCCAGACCCTTCATTATGGAATAGAAAGGCAAAGTTGTGTTAGTGCCGTGCAATAATTGGGAACTCCTGCCATTGTTGTGTTGTGGGGGAAACAGTAGCTCTGTGCCTTGACAACCTGATTCGTCGTTTCCATCACTGGTTCTTATTAAAAGGCAATTTTTGACTCCGCCTCACCGTGCATTGTTGTGATTCTGTGGTGGAGGGGAGGGCTTCCAGCCGCAGTAAAGGTGGTATTTCTGAGTTAACTATGCATGAAGTCTGATATCTGAGTCTTCAATAATATCGGGGCTAAACATACGGGGAATAGATGTTTGCGTAACATTACCTCTCTAATATCTTGAGGAGTTATTTTCCACGATTGTACCGCTGGTGGGTAAGTAAGTGGTTGAGTATCATAACATGTCTTCACATCCCAACAGCTCGCTCCCGATACCGCTCTCTTGTTTCCAAACGTGTCCCCCTCCTCCCTCCTCCCTCCTCCATCACCCAGACGTCTAATACAATACAGTAATTGTTTTGGTTCCGTGTCTCCATGTAGTCACAGGCAATTAGCTCGCGTCAAAATAGGCTGCAAGATGGAGGGCTGAGGTTTGGGCACCCGAGTCCCTTACTCCTGCCCTGTTCTCTTGGCCAGTGTTACCATGAGCTACCGGCAAAAAAAAAAGAAAAAAAGGCAAGTTTGGTTTTGACAGTAGATGGAAGGGAAGAGGGGGAGTGGGGTGGACCTGTGCATGTGCTACCTCACTGAGCACAAAGCAGCTCTTTCACTTGGGACATGGAGCACATGTGGAAGCATTTATCAAATCTCCAGTGCGTCAGTCCCCTGTATTCGCTCAGCTGCAGGTTTCCTCTCACCTCCGCACTTCACATTCACTTTCCCTCTAGCTTGCTGTTGGAAAGCTGAGCCTGGAGATGCTCCTCTTTTGGCCCTGGCTGCTCCTTGGTACTCCTCAGACCATAAATAAACCTTGAGGTCCACTCGTATACGCATGCTTGAAAAAACTTGTAGATGTTCCGGTTTGACCATGTGGCCTGTTCCACTGGACATGACTGACCAATGTGACTATTACTTTGGGACCTCAAATTACCACCTACGTGCATCAGTGTAGGTAGAACATTTCCTAGTGATGCCTGTGTTCTCATTGGGCCAGCTCACTTTAAAATCACTCATTTTGATCTAGCTTTTTAAAAGCATTTTTAGTGAAAGTTACGTGACTTTAATTTGAGGGCTGCGTTTACTTGCTTTTCTTTGAATGAATGTGTATCTGCAAGAAAAACACTATTTTAACAGTAAAACAATGCCAGTGTGACATCATCTGCGAGGATTGGCCTCTGAACTGCACAGCTGGGTGTAGATAAAGGAGCAGCTTGGATGTTTATTTTTTTCCCCTTCTGCATTCCAGCTTCTTATTTATAATGGCAATGATATCCAGCTCAGGGGGTTACTTCTATAAAAGGAAGTTTGAAGACTTTTGCCGACCCACTCGAAAGGAGGCTCGCATGCCACATTTTCTCAGGATGTAACCTTTAGATTTCCAATAGAGGGACGTCAGTCACATTGCAAAAGACTGTGAGTTTGGTTTAGGTCACAGACAGTAAGATATGTGATTGAGGACTTGGGGTCCTGCTTTTGGACCAACCAAGAGTATCCTCAAAGGTTGGAGGGTGCTAGAGTATGAAGTTCTGGTTTTTAGTGTAAAAAAAGTAGATGTAGTTCTTAATCAGACCAATATTTGTCTTGCAAATACACTCCACGTATCATTAACTGTGGTGATCTTTGAACCCTGACCTTATTCAACGGCCCAGCTGTTCATCTAAGAAATAGATTTTGTTTACAAAGAGCTCGTCAGTGCTTTAGATTGAATTATCTTGACCTTTTGGGGTAGGTGTTGAGTGGCATGCAGTGTCTGCAGTCTTATGGCCAAGTCAAACGAATGACAAATCGTTTGGCTCCGATTGTCAGCTCTTGAGTTTTTATCTTGCATTTTTTGGATTAAATCTTTTGTAAATGACACTAAACTCCTCGACGCTAACAATCCAGATGTCCTCAGTGGCCTGACACCCTGTTTAATGCGTAGCAGATGGTATTTGTAGTGGTGGATTGTGCTGAAAACAGATTACCTTAATGAGGTCATTTACCAGTGAACTGTGTGGGTCTGGCCAAATGATTTGGTGGTGGTTTCTAAAAGTTTACTGAAGGTTACTCCTGGGTTAAACATGGAAGAGCACTGTTTGTCAATAGAGTGCATTCACTTAAGATATGGCATAGCATTTACTTCTTTGGGTCTGTTATTGTAACATCAGATCTTCTTCCTCTTTCCCTCCCTCCATCTCCTTGGTGGAAAGGGGTCTTTTTCTGCTGCCCTGTGCAGCTCTGTTTGTGTGTTTGATTGTGGGAAAGTTTCTCAGCTGTCCGTGAGAGTCCCCCGCTCTCTGGACTGACTTTTCCCTTGGGGTCCTCCAGGCTCTCAGAGGCTGAGCCCCACCACTGTTCTGGGGCCCCTTTCCTGCCAGCAACCCCTAGTGGTAGCAAAATCCCTCTGCCCTGTGTTTGCGTCCCAATCCTCTTGTCACACAGTTGATCTTTTGTAAAAAAGGAATAGGAAGATCGTTAATAATTACAGTACATTGACCTGTGGCAAACACTCCAACATCAATACAGGTGATATGAAGACATGGATCTTGATTTTTCTTCAAAGCTGAATATACTGAAAGAGTGTCTTCATCTATATGAAACCCCCCAAATGACTTTAAACACTGTAATACACACTCCAGGCCTATGTGTGGCGCTGTAGTGCTGCTTGAGCATGCACATCCGGCATGTGCGCTACAATTTATTACATAAAGCTAAAGTATAAATGACTATGTATGCAATCACAGAAACGGAGACACAATGAAGAAAGCCAGCGGGGCAATGGAAAGAAAATTGGTTATCGTAAAGTAAATAGACCAAACGATCCCAAGAAGAGGAAGATGAAATGAACAATGAACATAGGCAACAGCAATGCAAGAGAGAGATGGGATTATGACATCATTGTTTTCACTACTGTTTTCCTAATCTAATCTCCCAAAACGCTGTTTCAGTGTAAATGAAATGCAGATACAATAAAAAAAAACTTTATACGACTTACTGTCGTGTGGACGGTCCCCAGGACAGAGAGCTTCAACAGTTGTCTGCAGAAATTGGAGAACATGCCAAAAAGAAGGACCATCTCAACAGCCTTCATCAATCAAGCCATTATGGTTGATCGATTAGATGGAAAATTGTCAAAGAACAAATTGGAGGGATATTTGGAAAGAGAAGAAGAGACGAATGAAAGAGAAGAAGGCAGTAATGCATTACAAATGCCAACTGGGCTCGTACACCAAGACTAACAACACCTTGAGAACAAGGCATATGACGACCTGCTCGGAGCCGATGATCAAAAAAACCAAAGCAGACCTGTGCTCTCTTTGGCAGAACTCTGGCAGAGCTCTGGTGTTTAGAGAATGAAGCTGTGAGGGAGCTTCTGATTGTCAGGGACAGGGAGACGGAGCAGAGTGAACACAGCCTGATCCAGAATGCATGTAACCTGAGGCTATACAACGATGACCCTCAGCCAAAACGACACTGGATAGCAGCTCACAGACTCTGCACTTGAGAGGATCTGCCTGGAAGAATGGGCTAAACTGCTTGAATGGAGGTGCACAGAGTTTGTACACTTGCCCAAGACGACTCTGAGCTTTAACCGCTGCCAAAGGAGCTTTCACAGAGAAGTGATGTCATGCTCTTTTGTTAATATTTGTAATATAAACAACCTTTACTGGTCATACTGGATTATTGGCTGTATGTTGATGAGACGTTGCAATTTTGTCCGTGCATGGAGGGGTCAAAAATATTTAAGTGACCAGGTTTTCATCTATAATCCATCAATCTATCTTCGTCCTCTCATCACCTGTGTGGTTTCTGGAAGCCTTTTTGATCATAAATGACTTGACATTAAAGGTTGTGTATACATGCAATATCAGACTGGATTTCAGGAGTGATCTTGCTTTGTTTTAAAGGCTATTAAACTTTGTGGGCTCAACACCATCATAACTCTTGCCAAGACTTTTTGGATAACAAAATATGGCCGCCTCTGTAGCTTCTCATGCATTTCTTTGCAATCGTGTCATGACTTCATGGTGCAGTTTAAAGCTCGTAAGTAGAATAGAAGGCTGTGACTGGCACTTTTACTGTCCTCTGCAGACCTTTAATGAATCATCTGACCGAACTGCAACATTCTGTTGGAACTGAGAGAATCAGGAGTGATGACAAATGGCAACGTAACAGATAAACACATCTGACCGTTGTACCTGAGCCATACATCCTTCTTCCCTGGTCACTTCTTTTCAAAAACTCCTTTTCACCAAGTGACAGGTTGGCAACAACTGAAGCATTCAGTGGCCGTATGAATAGGGGCCTGTCTCTGGAGAGGCTTGGTGAAGTGGGGCCTTTTGCTTTTATCCCTCCAGAGAGGGAGATTGATCTCGCACAGGTCTGCACCGGCAGTGAACTTCAAATGCACTGTTGAAAGGCAAGGCGTTTATTTGTACTGCATTACAAACTGTGTCCCCTTTCCCAGATTTAGCGTCTGCAGTTGCTCTCCATCATCTGTGAGCATTATCGGAGCCACATTCCTCTCGCTCTACTTTTGTCTTTGCTACATTTGTCTTTAACAGTGACTCTTGACCTGCTCTTTGGTATTTTTAGATTGTTTATGGTTGTCAAAGAAGAAGAAGAAGAAACTCTCTTTGTGTGCTTCCCCTGATCAATACTGATGTAAAACACAGGTTCTCATGTAGATCTTAGCTTTTCTTTGGCGAGGAAGCCTGTTAAAACAGTCGTTGACCTCCTTTGACATACGCCCCATCCCTCTCCTGTGGTATATATCACATGTGGACACCAGGTGACTCCCTTAGTGCCGTTTCCCTGGTTACTAAAATATTGACCCCCCTCCAGATCCTCCTCCTCCTCCTCATTTTCCTTTGCACTGTACAGTAGCCTCTCGTAGCACAGTGCTGTTTTTCTTCTTCGTCTTCCACGTGTATAAACCAGGAGACTATCTGCCATCAGCATTCAGGAAGTGTGGGGGTAAACAAATCACAGGAGCCAGCAGGGGAAACTCGGATGACCCCATCATTCCCTAGCAACCATACAGAGCAGGTTCTGTTTGGGCAGTGTCTGTATATGTGTGCATTGTGTGTGCGGTGGTTGTTTGTGTTTATATGTCGCGGCAAAACGTGCAACTTTGATATTGTGGGTTGGAAAAATCAAGCGGGGTTCAGCTTCCTTTTTTATTTTAAGCACTGTATAATCACTCACTTTTCCAGATGGCATGTGATAGAAGTCCTTTCCAATCACTCATTAGACTTATTCACCAAGTCATTTAGAGTTTTACTCCATACTTGAAGTTATTTGCTAGTATGGTTAAGTAGTTATGTGCTTTTGTGCTGTTTGCTGTGGTTTCTGTGACCATTCCTGACGTACAGTTAAAGGTTATGGGTGCCTTCTTGTCACAGGGATACAGAGACACACGTGTTGATAGGTTCACCCTCTCAGCAAAGCAGAAATGGAGAGAGAGAGAAAACCCATGAACCACTGATTGGTGTGTAAATGTCAAATCCATCTGACTCCGTCTGGCAAATGCAGAATGCAGAAATTGGCAGTCTCCTTCTCTTCAACAGTTTGCTTGCACTGTTCATTTCCACGCAGTATCAGAGCCTGTAATATTTCTTCCGACAGCATTCCATCTTGAAAATGGCTTTTTAAAGTGGAGTCTCATTCCATCATCACAGTTCATTACCCCCTGCTGGCACATTGTCCAGATGATTTAGCTGTGCCATGTAGCCTGAGGAGGCTGAAAGATACTGTGATCATTAGGGGAAAGGGGCAACACCGTGGCAGTTACACTCCCAGGGTAAAGCCATGCCTGTGGCCACATCTACTGGGATCGATGGTAGCAGTGGGAGGTGGATTAGAGGCTTTAGAAAGACTGGAGTCGCATAACTGATGCAAACGTACCCATGCACTCATGACCACCCTCCACGCTGCTGCACTGACAAACAAAATCCATAAGTAATTGGTGCTATTACAATGGCACAGAGATCAACTAGAAGAAGTGGGTTTGGTTAATAGTGAAGAAAATTGAGCTGCAACTTAAACTTGAAAGCCTTGATGAAAATATTCTGGGAATAATGACTCGAATCCAATTAGTCAATGATAATTAAATGAGATTTTCCAAAGGAGTTGAGTAGGTGTATAAGCGCTCCTGTTAAGTCAATTAAACTTGAGCTTAACCACTGCTGAGGCACTCAGAGCAATCTGCAGTGCAGAGAAAGTGTGATGGAGCTCCAAAATTTAAAGATGAAAGCATGATTATTTCAAAGGATCTTGTATGATTCATTTTGCCTAATTTATTTTTCATTTTTTTCACAAATTGCTCCAGGCTTTCTTCTGTGCTTCACGTCCTCCTCCCTGTCTCTCTCTTTCTTGGATCTCCACCTCTCTTGTGCTGCACCATGATTTGCTGCCAGGTTGTCTTGGCGACAGTCCGCAGCACATAAACTGGGCAATGCTCGGGGAGCTCTGTGCCATGAAGGCAGGAAATCTAGCACATTCTTTATCTCGCACTCTTTGGATGTTGCGTCCGTGTCCCTCAGCAGTGGAGCAGGAACCACATGAACTTTCTCTCGGCTCCGTTTTCCACCTTTTTAGCCAGTGAGAAACGAAATTGTTGAGTTATGAGCAATCTGCACTTTTTTTGCAATTAGTGGCTGAATGCAAACAAGAAAGACGCTGAAATAAGGAGCAGTGGTGCGATGGAAACATCAGCGTATGATGCATTGCAGAAATCAGTGAACATCCCTACTTACAGTATTATACTAAGCCTTCTTTCTTTTTGGTGTCAGACCTTTGGACCTCACACGACATGCACACACACTGAAGTATAGCACGTGTGAATGAAAATGGTCACACACACACACACACACACACACACCCTTACCCGTCTTAACCTTGCCTTCCTGACATTCCTTCCAAGAGCCTGAGGAAGAGGAAAGGGCTCTGCTGTCCTGGCTCATGAAACTGAGTGGAGGAAAGAATCCCTGCTGCGATTCATTTGAGTCCTGCATACATTTGAAAAAACACATACAATGCAAACTCACTTAGAACACAGTTTGACAAAGTATTAAAACAGATGCTGGTCATAAATCTGTCTCCTGCTTTTGGCTACTGGTCAGTAGTGTGCAGTACATTTCCCGGACTTATCTTCCCCTTCTTTCTTTTCATTCGATTTCTCTTCCACTCAGAAGTAGTATATCAATTGTCAGGGCAGTTACTGTTGTTTATTTTTAGCAGTGGTATTAGAGTTCCGATGAACACTGGGTGACACCTCTCACAGGTGTGTCCTGTGAAAGTGGAACAGTAGGCCAAAGCTGAGGAAGCCACTTTGATTTCCCCAGAGAATATTGTCCCTCAAAGACGAGGCTGTTGACATCATGAAGTTGCTGTTCTTTCATTGATCTGCTCCCTTCTTCCTTCAATCGATGCTCATGTATATTGATGTGGTTGCTGTGGGCGGTGTTGAAGTGAATGGGATGAATGCTGTGAACCGAGGGTCAGTGAGTTCTCTCATATCTTGCCATGCATCTTGCAGGGCGGCAGTCTCTGTGCACCACAGTGACCGTCGTGGTCATAATAATGCCAGATCTCACTAAAGTCTCTCCTGTCTCGGGAGGTGAAAAAAAAGTCAGACTCATTGTTCTAGGAAGGAAACTAAGATGCAGGGAGAGGAAAAGCTGCAGGGGAAAAAAATGCTGACCCACATATTTGTTGCAGCAAGCAATGGGACAACAATTTCGAGGCCCGACCTGACCGTTTAACTTAAATAGCGTGTAATCAGAACAATGTGTGTTGATTGTGTGCACCGCCGGAGCAGATGTGATTAAACCAGATTTGTACGACTGAGGTCAAAGTTTGTTTGTTTTTTTGACATTTTCTGAGCAGGTTTTTATCCTATTTAAGATTCACAAACTCAGCAGCTGCTCACTGAGGGAAGACTGTTCTTTGCCCATTACCTGCACACACGTTCATGTAGTGCTAAGCATTTTTTTAAGAATGAGTAAGGAAACATCTGCACCACATTAAATTAAATACTGTATATAGTAACTGAATAATGTCTGTAGTTTTGGATGCTACACATGACTGCAGTTAGACTGTCCTTGAGGATACAGGGCTCACTGAGTTCAGTAGAGGTTGAACTATCTTATTTGACATCCAATACAAACGTGGAGCAGATGAACGAAGACACTTTGTTTCTCCTCGAAGGCCTTGAGGTCTGTGGTCTGAAGTTTGAAGAGTGTTGTCTAACACGTTTCCAAGAGCACATATTAACGTATTTGACAAGTTTCTAACGTGTTTACAGACCGTGTTTATTTTCTACTGAAATTGAAACCATACAAACATGGTATGACACTTTTTTGAGTAATCAGCCGGCCTGCAGCCACTGCTGCTGTCGTTCATCTGCTTCAAGGTTTGATGTGTTGTGTGTTGAGTGATAGTCGTCGTAATAAGTGATCGTTATGATCGTAACAAGAGTTGTGTGAGTTATTGGTGCCTTTCTGTCGTTTTTGATCCAGTCTCCTCTGACGTCAGGACAGAAAATATGGATCTATTTCAGACTCCTCTGTTACTCTAGAGATGTTATGTATGAACATCTCAGCAGATCAGCAGTTTCTCAGATCGTCTTTATCATTTCTCCAAGTCTGAATGCAGTGAATCTCTGCTTCTATGTGATTGGCTGATGAGATATTTGCTCAAACATCCGTCGCTAAGCGCAGAGCCCCGTTTGTGAGCTGGATTTCAGAAGCTTTTCAGGTGTGCCTGTGTCCATGTCTGTCCAAGTGTGTGGGACCGTCTTGTCGGTGTGTGTGTGTGTGTGTGTGTGTGTGTGTGTGTGTCATAAAGAAGCCAGATGGATTTCAGTGGCACGTGTGGCTGCCGCTCCAGGAGCCTGCCCTGGGCTCAGCTGGCTTTAATCAACACCATCATTTACCTCTCGTGTGGGTAATCGGTGCACAATGGCTGCCTCAGCAACGCTCCCCTGCGCCCCTGTTGCCCCAGCATCCCCTCCACACAGCGTGATGCTATAGCTGCCTCTCACACAGCGTGTGCGGGTACATGTATGCCTTTCACTCACGCTTTGGCATATTAACACACCTAAAACACACCTAAACCTCACAGCACGCTAGAGCTTCACTTTAAAAACACCTTATTTTCAAAGGTCGGCCATCGGTTATAATAATGTGTTTTTAATGTCTACTATGTCTAAGGTATTGTCTTTTCTTATGTAATAGTATTCTTGTGTAATTGTTCATCCAACAGATGGTAGACATGGACAGTTTCCTCTGCCTCTGTGATTTAGTTTTTTTGTGCCCTGTGACATTGACGGGAAAGAATGAAGTGACAATTAAGACTGGGTTCTTATCGGTCTCGCTTGGTCTGAGCTCGCGGCTTCCTGTAGACATGGGCAGAGCAGTGATGTAGTCCTGACTCAGCCCTGAAGCTCTGCCTCTTGATCGGTGTGTTCCTCTGAAGCCACTCAGGAAACATGTTGACCCAGTGGATAAGAGCATAATCCATGTGACGGTTCACTGCAGAATAACTTTTAGGGAGCCCCGTCTCAGCTGGGGAGCAGGATGTGGTATGTAGCTATTAAAATTAGGGGAGAGTAAAGCGGTGTAATTGGACGTCTGATTCTTCCCACCAAATAATTCTTTGTGTGCTTGAGTGATGCTCAATGTCTGGCTGTTACTTGGGTGTCAATATGATATTAGCTCTTCTCCCCTTTCTGATATTGGGAATGATGCGTGCTTCTTACCACACAGACGTGTTGGTAGTTTGGAATGAGCGGTGGCTCAGGACAGAGTGTTCTGACCCACTATTGAAATAAACAGGAAGTGTTTGTTATTTTTCTGTCATCTCTGGAGAGCTCATGAAATGGTTCCAGTGCAGTACAGTTCAACACCCAAGCAGCTCATCATTCCAATCATTACATCTACCACGGAATAGAGAGAGAGGGGGAGTGAGATCAAAGTGGTAAAAAAGAAGGCAGTTTGGGATTTATTTTCAGCCATGTCGCTCACAATAAATAGTGGCTTTGACTGTGTTCGTTGGACCCATTATGGTCGAGCCAGTCCAAACGGTTTAAGAACAAAATTGGAGGGCTATTTTTAGCTAACCCACTTCCTCTGGTTTGTGATAAAATCTTGCAAGTGAGGATTTTGTGCGTGTGTCACGGTGGCTTGAAAGATTTGGTCAGTTGTTGCCGTTGCTGTCACAGCGTCTCACTAATTCAAAATGACAACTGTGCTTTGTTTATGTAGCTCATACCTCTTTGGCCATGGGCATTAGAAAATCAGAAGTTGAGAAGTGTGTGAGTTTGAAGCTCCAACCTGCAATTTCCTGCTGTGGTGAACAACAAACACACGCTGATCACTGCTACCCTCAGTCTAGAGTAACATGACCTTGGCTCTTCAGACTCAGCACTGTCTCTGTCCACCGAGGCCACCGGGTTCAAAGAGTTCCCCACCCATGACGAAAGGTCATGGGTCAAGAAAGGGGCCAAAAGGCCAAGGATGCAGACACACACCTGTTCACAGGGGGCCTCCTTTTGCACAACAGATGACTCCCAGATGTTTCCATGGAGACACTAAGAAAGCCATGGCCATGTGTGTGTGAGTGTGCATGCATGGCCATGTGCAATGCTTTTGAGGGATGTAAAAACTTGATTTACATCTATTGGAATAGATTTTGAAGAAGACGCATCATTACACCTGGAGAAGTTCAGTCGGTGAATCTTTGGTCTGTATTTAGCTCTGAAACATCAGGTCTGAGAGGATCACTGCTCTTGCGGAGGTTCTTTGGAATGATGGGATGGAAGCGGTGATAAATTGTAATGTCAGTCGGACACAGCTGAAGTTACACTCCCCATGTCGTCAGTATAACAACAACTGGAAGATGTAAACCTTGCTTTTGAATTGGACCATGTCTTTTATCATTTGCCCCTTACTCGTCTTTGCATTTCCCATTTTAAAGATCTGAAGGTGTCATGGCAGAGCAGAGCAGCACTGTATTTCAACATGAGAATAAATTATTCAAAGTCTAATAGTGATGGCCTTCATAGCCAAAGATCGGGGCCATTGCATCATTGGTTAAAATGATGAAGCTGTCATGAGTCAGTCAGCAGAAAGCTGCACTATTGTCCAAAAATGACAGCATTTAGTTGGCACATTTTCAGGCAGACAGCAGAGGTACTGTGGGAGCAGTCAAATGGGTGACCTCTGACCCTGTCCAGTCTGCCGCTTGGACAAAAGAGCCTTTTAGATGCCTAATACTTTTACAACACACCCAAAAACACTCAGTGCTCAGCTCAAATGACGGGTAATCCTGTTAAAACTCTTGTTTACTCAGAGTTAAGACTGAAAACAGAGGAGAAGACAGAGGGATGGTGATGGAGACAAATGGAAGCAGAAAGTAAGAATGCATAAAGGAAATGGTAAATCACCGAGATAGGAAAGAATGTCACCATAACAGCACAGTGACAAAAACTAGATTCATGGTTTATGGCCTTACTGTCTTTCAGTTATGTGGGTTTTTTTTTTTCCTGCATGCTTTTGAAAAATGGATAGTATAGCATTCCCCCGCTATCATGATTTATAGCTAACATACAATTAGAGCATGTATTAAAGTGTGCGCTCATGTTGATGCTGTCAAGCGTTCAGCCTTTGTGCAGTGGCAGTGTTTTTCTCACTGGCAATTTATCTCTGTGCGGGCGTGAAAGGAATGGTTGTGTGCAAAGTGCTGTCACAAGGAATTCCTTGCTTAAACAAAACAAACTTAAATGAGAGCTCCCTGCTCAAAAGAAACCCTAAATAATACAGTATGGAACAACATGTCGTAAAACATGACTGTTTGCCATGTTAGCTCTGGCAGCTGCTGGTTTGAAGGAGGACCACTTCATTTTAGTCACAACACTGGAGACGGCTTCAGATGCCAATATCTGGACCTTTAAAGCGTCTTTACAGCTCCTCCACCTTCTTCTTTGTCAGTTATCATGTCGACTGCCTCCATATATGAGATGTCTGAAGGACAATGCATAGTTCATGGGCTCGATGGAGACCACCTTGGGTGACCCAGTTCTTTTTAGTCCAGTTTTTCATTCAACTTTTGTCCCACTCTCGCAACAAGTGCCAAGTTCCTTTTTCTCAGCTCCCCTTGACTAATTCTAGCGTGTGTAAACCACGCTGTGATTGTTCCTGCACTTGTTACTGTGGGGATAAATCTTTGTTTTTGAAGAAAAATGCCTCAATGGACTCTTTAATCCCCTTCTCAGTGGATAAGGGAGGGTTTGAAGAGCTGCTCAGCAAGCTTCGCCCGGCTGAGTGACAAGTGCCTGCGAGGCAGTCTGGAGCTACATGTCATTTCATGTGTGCCCAACTGTGTGAAAACGGAAAGCACCCCCTACCTGCACTGTCAGCCTCACTCTTCATACTCTGCAGCCAGTTTACCGTCATGACATCTGCCATCTGTATGATTTACTGTGACGTGAAAAAGGACTTACCCATGGGGCAGTTCACCAAAACCAAGTCTGGAGAGGCCATGATGTGCGGTCATCTGCTTGGCATGAACACAGTGACAATGTCGAGTTGCACATGAGCGTCTAACCTCCGACTTGCTTTTTTCCCCCTAAACTGCATGTTGTCCAAGACGAGTAAAAACAAACCTCGCGGACGACAGATGAGCCAATTCTTTTTCCCACTCTTGATTTAAGGACGCATTATGTTTATAGCAAGCACTCAGTCTTGTGTCAGTCTGTGATTTATCAGGCAGTGATGGAAAATACAGAGGTAACTTTAGAGCATGAGTGTAGCCCATTCTCAAGGATTCCTCCCGGGTTTCGTGCATGGGCATATATCCCCAGAGAGGGAGCCAGAGCCAGTTTGAAGGGATGCAAACCTCTCTGTGATGCTGCACAGGAAAAGAAAGAGGGAGGCAGTGAGGAGATAAGGTGGTTCTCTCTAAAAGCCGCCCTAATGGATGCATCCCCAGGGTTCGCTCAGGAATGTGCCCAAGCATTACCGCCCGTGTCTCGGTGTCATCTGTCTTCTGTCCCCAGAGAATGATGTCAAATCGTATTGTGACTCCGCCTTTTCTCCACTGTTTGGCATATTAATGGATCCAGTTTGTGTGTGTGAGTATTTATACCAGTGTTACCAAGCATGGATGGTGGTTTTGGTTCCTCCTTTATAGGCTATGAGACACAGAGTTTTGTTTTTATATGAATGTGGTACTTTTAATGGAGCAGGACGTCCATAAAAATACCAGTGTATGCAAAACGAGTGCATGTTGTTCATTAAGCTTGTTTTGTACCTGCTGGCTCTGGTGCTGCATCAGCCATTGTGTTTGGAATAGCCTGGTGTGTCTCCAGTCTCCATAATTGCTGTCTCCTGCCTGGACTGATGATGGATGTGAAACAGTCAGGTGCTCTCCTACAGATGAGGTGGTTTCTAGATGATTATTGTAAAAGACTGAGCAGGTGAAGAATAACAAAGTTTTACACCTAATGCATCAGCTTTGACTGCAGTTAGGAGGCGACGCTCCTCTGACTCGTCCACACTCGGCTCTTAACTTGTTACCAGGTCAACAGAGTTTAAGCTTGAGACTTTAAAGTTACATGATGAAAGAAAATGTTCTTTTCTTTCATTTATTATCGAGTTTGAGTTTGAAGACGATAATAAGGAGATGAGGTGTGTGACTGTGTTTTGTTTGCTTACCAAGTGTTATTTCAACCAACTGAGAATATCGTCTAGATTTGGTAGTTGGAGAAAATGCATTGCAACATGATTTTAGACCATTATATTATTTAGAAAAACTTTAATGTGAATAAAAAAAAACATTTTATTCACATACTTTACTTTCAGACTAAAAAAAAGTGAAGGAAATACGCCTCAAGCGACCCGTCACGTTTTCTGAGTGCAAAAATGTTAACAATGGCTATAACAGCAGTCACAGTGAATGGGTTTGAACTGCATTTTTGTCACCCTCCCATAACCATGTAACAATGTAAGAGCGTTTGGCTGCATGCTTTTCACAATATTTATTGGGTCAAGCGTTGATTTGACTTCCTTTCCCAGCAGCCACCACAAGCAACTGTTTCTGAGTTGATTAACCTCTCATCACCAATTATTCTCTCAGACCGACCACGTGTTTCCTACTTCAGTCTTTTTGAGCCCGTCATCTGTTAAACACATAATCCTTTTTCTCTTTTATTCCGTCCATATCTTGAGATGCGAACGACTCGTTTTCACTCTTCATTAGTGCATTTCCTCTGTGGCAGCACCACACGTTAATGCAGCCTTCAGGAAGTCATGCAGGTCGAAAACGACTATTCAAGCACTCACACGGCTGATTAACTTTCAGAGTCTTTATAAACACACTCGGTGACATTCTGTATCCTAGCAACATAACAAGGCTACAAACAAACCCCAGAACCTAACACAAGAATATTTGTTGAAAACACCTAACATTAAAAAACAACCCTCAAACATGAGGTCATGTGCTAATCAGAACTGTTAAGATGCTGCCTCACAACAGTAATGAAACCCTGTCAATAAAACACATTATACCTAAAGTGCTTTTGTATTGTCCTCCAGATTAAAGTCAGCAGCTTTTTTTATCTCCAGCATAAACGCGTTACACAAGGACGTCAGGAATCAATAACCCAGCATTGATCAGACAAAGAGTCTGGAGACGGATCACATTTGACCCTTGTCTTGAAAGTGTTGGGTCACGCAGGGTCAAGTAAGGAATTTGCATTATAAGGAATTTTGCTTTATCAGTTAACTTTGGGTTTGGAGGTTGCAGTGATCATGTCATCATAATCCCTTTTTGGTGATAATTTAATTTCCCAGTCCTACCTTACGTAAACACACGCCACACATGTATATTAAGTTAATTCAGCTGATTGCATGACGTTGACTTTACCAGCAGGACTTTGAACAATCAAGCACTGCACCGTCTCACCGTCTTCTCAGTGAAAACTGATTGGACCTCTGGGAAATCCTTTTCCTGTGAATGTCACAGGGATATTTCCTAGTGGAGAATCCACGGGCATGTTTCTGTGTGTGTGTGTGTGCGCTCTTGAATGGGCGTATGTGCTTTTTAATGCGTGTTGGCGATGAGCAGACATGTCAGGAAAAGGGGTTTCCTTTGGGCGTTGTGTGTGATGTTCCCCCATCCACACGTCGTTTTTAATTTGTCTGCCCAGCGAGGGAATGCACTGGGTGGAGCTGGGATTGCAGGCTGAGCCGGGAGGCACAGGGCACTCCGGGTCACTTCCTTTCATCTCGACCCGTTCCTCTGTCTCAAACAGCAGGCGGACGCACATGCATAACTGTACATGCATGTGTACGTTCACAGATAATCCATCACCTTCTCGTTGGTATCTGTGTGGATGCTGTCAAACACTGGAGCTGGAATCCTGAAAGGGGAGCGGAGGCGAGTGATCCAAACACAGAACATGAGAGAGAGAGAGAGAGAGAGAGAGAGCAAGAGAGGGAGGGGTGAGAGAGACTGAGAGGGAGAGAGAGAGGGAGAGAGGGGACAGTGTCAACAGCTCAGATCCCAGCACAGTCAGCTGAAACCAAGAGCCTCAGCTCTTTCAGCTCAGAGAGGGAAGACAAAACGCTGCAGCCACAGCCGGGAAACATCGTCACACTTGTGTTTCATGGAGTCTGTCCATAAAACACACATCTCAAATGGCCAAATGAGCATTTTGGAGCCAGAGGATGTAGGAATGCGTTGTACTTTCCTCCTAAACTTACTTTACTGAGTCTGAGACTCTGTCGTTTCCATTTGCCTGTGACGTTACACAGGGACAGTCCATCTGTTGGGGCAGCCCGTTTGAAGTGGGTAAGTAGGAGATACTTGATCTTGATACTGATACACTCGAGTGCCGCTCACCTAGTTGGAGATCGCTTCACACAACAGGCTACAGATGTTGAAGCGTAAACCCGACTCGCTCATGCACCACACCGCATCCAAGCAGGGAAAAACAGGCGACTGTAGCCAATCCAATAAATAGAAAGTCCTCAGGATCTGTAGAAAGCTGAGCAGCGAGGCTGGAGGAGGGGGATACTAATCCCACCAAGATGATAAACTTACCACATTTTTGTGTTGTTGTAATTGGAGTGAGGGGCAGTGTTTTACTCCCACTACAGTGGCTTTATACTGTAGGTCATAAACAGCAGCATATTTATGTTTTGGCAGCGTCTTCAGAAGTGTTGACGGTGTTTTGCTTTACCCTGGAGTGTGCCAGTGCATTATATGAGCGGGGCATTTTTGCATATCGGTGCTAGTTTTGGACTCGGTTTTTTTTTTGGCCTCTCATTTTCTTTGGAAAATGCATAAACTCAAGGATTGATCTGGGTTTGGCTTGAAATAGATGAGGTGATGATGTCCAACTTTGGTTTAAACCCTAAAACACCCCATGATGTCACGGAGTAGACGTTAAGGAAATGTTTGGCATTTCAGGAATTGGACGGAGGGATGGTACAGAGTCACGTCATGGGTACAGGGATATCTGCTTTCCTGTATGGGCTGATCACACACGTTCATCAATCACACAGTCGGCCTGCTGGTGTAAGTTGTGGCCTGGCAGCCAGACATTCCATATATGCTGTACATTTCCTCTCGGCAACGACTCAACTTAATATGGCACTGCAGAGGCAGACTTGGTCCTAAATGCAGCCTCCATTTGCTCGGGATATTTATTATCACCTTTTCTTACTTTTTGAAATAGCAGACCTTCCACATTTCCTTCAAAGGAAGCCGATACTCAGCGGCAGCTCGGACCAACATAAACAGCCTGCCCTTATCTGCTTGGCTTCCTCAATTGCAGAAATCATGAAGCCTCCTTTCCTGTGTGGAAGCCTTGCCTCTGCTGGCTGAGAGTCTGTCATGTGAATTGTAAATCCGCTGCGTGTGTTGAGAGGGAATTGTTGAAGGTTCAAGCTCCACCCGTCCAGATTAGCACCTGTGAAATTGGTTACAGGTGCTTTACCAGGGCTTTGCCGGAGTCTGGCGGTTTATGGATGGAAAATATTCCACACAGATTCCCCAGTGTTTGTGAAAGTGGTGCAGTCATATAAGGCCATGTATTCCCTTTGATGTCTTCTTGCATTGTGAACAAGATAGTATCCATTTCCAGCACATTCAAGGCTTACCCTCCAGCATTCACGTGCACCTGGGGTCAAGCACAGTGACACTGATAAAAGATTCAGTGTGCTGCGAGGGCATTAACCAAAGTTGTGGACTCACACATTCAAATCCACACCCTCTGCTGCCACCAGCGCTCTCAGGGCTTTTCATATTTTATCGGGCGTTACGGATGCATGAACTGCTCTCTCAGGATTAGAGGGAGAGCGAGGGAGAGCGAGGGAGAGTTGGGGAGCGGCGGTCAGCCCTTCATCGCTTCATCAGCTCCGATGCTGACGGGCGGCTCAAACGCGTCCTCGTTAGAATGAGGACAGAGAGGGAAAAGGAGATGAGATCTTTAAAGCTGCTTAAATTCAACTATCTGATCATTTTAATGGGATTATTGTCATGTAGTATTTGCAGTGTATTAGTTACAGAGACCGAAGGGGGGAGGGACCAAACTCTATGAAGAGAGGCTGCTGTTCCTCTCACTGCTTCCCTGGAAGTCCCCACACTGAGCTGATGTCAAAAAGCACTATTGTATGTGTGCCGGTGACACACTTCCCGGGCTTATGATGTGTAAGCGTATCTGTTACAGTGCTACAGTTCAGTGCTGCATTACTGCAGGCCATGGTCACGTCACAGGGCTGCCCCTATCTGAGTCGCTATAACGGTCCCAGAAGACCATTCCAGACATTACCCAGAAGCACTTTGTCCTCTACGGCTACAGCTGTTGACCCTCAGCCAGGCAAGATTAATAGCTTAACAATGCACAATATGAAGCATTGCAGGCCAGTTGCAGACATTGATGGGCATATTTAAATATGCCCATCAATGTCTATTAATGTCATAGGTGCAAAGCATGAAAACCCAAACAGAAGCCAACTGACAAATGCATCTGCTGAGAACTGCTGAGCAAAAGCAGCGCTGTTGTTATTAGCGCCGGTATCTATGGAAACTTGTTGGCGAGCCAGTGGTTTAGTTACATTTGAACTCTTTCAACACCCAGAAGATCGGTGTTACTTATATTTGGTGCACTGTGCTAATGGAAACAAGTCCTGCTATCCAAGAAAACACGCTTCAAAGTGTGTGAAGAACGTTGAGTCTCCGGGGAAGTCCAGCATCACTTCCCTCTTTAGAGTCACTGTATCCATCGCGGAGCTTGTGCTCATGCCAAACGTTTTTTCCACCCGTATAATAACATGTCTTTAGTTAGACTGGGGGCTTGTGACTCTGCTGCAACCCTCCGATATGCAATAAGAAAAAGATTTGATAAGGAAGGGTAGCGCTTTGGGATTCGAGGGAAAGGGATGCCAAGTATTGGATTTCATCCTGACCCCTGTTTGCATGTGGGAAAGCGTGGGGCCTGTGGAATGTGGCATGGCTGACTTTCTTCTCGTTCCCTGTATTAATAGCGTCGTTATCCCAGTGATCTGGTGGAGTTGATGAGCAGAGATGTGACTCGGGGAGATGTGCCTGTTGGCCAGTGAGAAAGTGGGTCAGTCCGATGTTAGACTCCCCTTCCTGAGCCAATATTAACATCTTTATTATTGAGGTCCCATGCAGCAACTGTTGGACTCTCCTTAAGCAACATGTGGAGAAGCTATTTGAGTTCTCTACCACACATGCTGAAGCCTTGAGAGAGAAAAGAAGGTTTAACTGAAATGCATATACAAAAGAAATCATTAGGAGAGAGGTTTTCTTTCTTTTTTTTTTTACCCCATCAAGCATCCAAAGTGTAACTCGGGAACCTCGCGTCTGCCTCGACGTGGGTTCTCGTTTGGACCTTTGTTTCGTGCAGCTTGTGTCTGTGGTTCGTGGCTTGGACGGAGAGGTTTAACATGTTTATAAACTATAAAACTTCAAACTGTGGCTGTGCATGGATGGGTACGGTGGTGCTTGCACTTCTGTGCATCTGTTTGATCAAAGCCAAAAACTCAGAAAGCACAGTTGTAACAACCCCCCTATTAATTCATATGGCCTGTGCCATTATGAATGTTCCTCACATCAGGAAGTGGCTTTTAGTAATAAATCAGACTAAATGAAATGGCTATTAATGACATCCCCGGAGGATTGGAAACACCTCCCCCCCTTCTCTTTTTCCAGTGGTTTAGTCGAGGCATTTCCCCTTTATGGGTGAGGTGGGTTTCTGTGCCTCATGGGCCCATTAAAACCAATAGTGCTTATATGTTTGTTTTGAATCAAGCTATGAGCATATACCATTTCTGAGAATTCTCAAATGTTGGCTGTGAAAGAATTGACATTTAAAGGTTTTGATGTAATTCTGAGCGGCTGCCATGTTGGTAGACGTCTGTCTCCTTAAAGTTGTTCAAACAAAAGTTGATTAACAAGAATTCACACAGCGTGGACTCGACGTCTTGGACAGTTTGAGCGGCACATCTTAAATTACCAGTTTATAGCAATTGGGTCTACAATGAAGGAAAGAAACAATAGAAGACAGGAACCACAGTGCAAACCTAGAATTCCTGCATATGATAACACTCCTCTTATATTTAGCTGTCCGAGGGGAGATGTTTGTAAACAAGAGAAAAAAGTCTCTACGTCCAAATGTGATTGCATTTGCCTCGGAGACAGTCTGGGAATATTTAAGCAACAGTATTAAACAAAAGCTATTAAGGTAATTAATAATAATTGTCGTTGTGAATGGAGGTACTTACTCATTTCTTCCTATGTATACTGTAGGACGGAACATGGAACTAAAGCTGCAGCTCATGAATGTACATTACACTCAAGTCATTGCCAAATGAGTTGACATATTTTAAATCTCATGTTGCCCAGAGACAAGAGTGGAGTTTGAGTTTCAATTATCTTCAACCAAATCTAGTTGCCCTCCAGTCGACTTAGACAATAAAAAAAGAATCTGCAGAATTTCTTCCTTGTTGTTAGACGAGACCTTTGTGATTGCGGTCACTTCAACTTTTGGTTCAAGCAGGAAATGAATCTGTGGTATCTCGTTCTTTTACACCAACATTTACTTTGATCAGGTCACAATTATTAATGCATGGTCATTGTTAAACAGGTTTATGGATGTGTCATCTCTGTATGTGGGAGACCATAAGCGAAGGAACGCGGGAGGGTTGGTTGATGGAATGGTAGAAGGGGAAGGGTGGGTTTCTGATTGTCTGATTCTGGGCTCTTTTCACTCATTTCCTGGAAGATGCACTTAAGTTTAAGAGCACAGACGGAGCCCTTATCAGTAACTGCTTTAAACTCACCGGGTGTCCGCTGATGGAGCCAAGCATCCATACATTTGATAACTGCTTGTTTATTATTATCCACTCATAACTGACATTTACTTTGTGATACATTTCTGCAGAAAACGATGCTTCATTAATTCGTTTGCCTTCTTCATAAACGAGGCCATGGATATTGAAGTGTTGTCATTGCTAAAAATAACTGTCCCCTTGAAGAGCACATGGTCCTCATTGTTGGGGTCGTATATTCAACATTGTGCAGACTGGAAAAACAATCCCTCCCCGTATTATCCTGCACTCTTTCATGCCCCAGTGGGACTGTCCAATCCAGAGCCTGTGGCCCGTGGTCCAGGTCTGCACAAGAAAGCCACTTGGCCATGTTGGAAGGGGGGCGGTCTCTCATGAAATCTTGAGCAGAATATGTGCAGGAATGCAGCGCATGCAAATGTAGCATGAAATAACGGCGGCTCCTTCTCTGTCAGCTCTGGTCATTCGTCAGTAACTCCCTGCTGACCACGGAGAATAGATTGGTGATGTCTTACCTTAGGAATGCTCGTGTGCACCGGCTCTGAAATGTGTGTTTCTGTTGCACGTGAGCATTTATCATGTATACACGTCTAAGTGAATTTCATTATGGATGGGCCCGGTCTCTTAGTCATGTTTTTTTCAGACGACGCACGACTGTGTGATAAATCTTGTAAACTAATCTCTCCTGGTGGTCATTGTAACTAAGTGGGAGCAAAGCGATAATGTGAATTTGCATGTCTGAGTGCCTGTGTTTGGCTCTAATGTACGTGATTAGAGCCACAGTGTGTTCTGGGTAAGATGTATGACGTGCACATGGCCTCCCCAGACCCGATGCATGACCGTGGGTGGCCCACAGATCCTGTGACATTCATGAGAGAGTGGGTTTTCAGTGTCCCAGGTGATTTGGCTCGGAGCCAGTGGCCTTGCAGGGAGGAAAAAGGATTGAAGGGTTAGGCCCATTAGTCATTGCATTGGCAGGCAGACAGTAGAAAGGGAGGGTAGGTCATGTTGGAGAGGGCACGTCTGGGGCAACAATATCCAAAGGGTGGCGAGGCTCCACTGTGTCCAGTGACGGGGTTGAATAGCAACTTCATGTCGAATACATGAGCGTGAGTTGTTCACTTCCACGTCAAAGGAAACATCTGATCTGTACATACTGATGCCCGACTGTGACGACCTGGGGATTTGTGCCAAAACAACACAATTAAGACGTTTTGGTGCCGGCTCAGTCTTAAAGTTGGCAACATTACATTGGATTTTTGGTTCAGCGCTCCAATAAGAAATTTTACAGTTGAAGCACGAGCTCTTTTTCAAATTAAATTTTGGATTTTATGCTTAAGTTGTGATTTTTTTATCTACTGCTGGCATCTGTATCCCCCATTTATACATCTGCTCCTGGTCTCTCTCTCAGCCCTGCCTTCTGCCTTCATGGTCTTTTATTGTGACTGTTGTGTGTGAGAAAAATGCGTATTAATAGACGAGGGAAATAATATTTGATATATTTGAAGTCTTCTTTATTACAGCAAGGTGAGTTGATAAATCTTCTAAACCTAGTTTGTTCTACGATGTTATACAACATCGAGGATCCATGCATATTTAAATAGTTCCTTTTCTTTCCTCGCTCTCATGTTATTATAGTGCACTATTCTTCTGGATTCAACCGTTACCAAACCTTAAGAATCTTAAAATGATACTTTCTGACACCCTGTTGTTGACTCCGACAGTTGTGTGCCAAGAGTTTGTCAAAACAATGCCAGTCACTAAATCTGCACTCTGGCATCTGCCTGTTCCTGCCTGTGTCAGTGTAACGCTGCTCCCTGAGTGTCTGTGCCTTCCTCCACAACCTGTGCAGCGCTTCTTACATCTATTCTATTTGTTATTATCTGATCTGTTTTTCCACTTTCTGTCATGTGTTCCTAGTATATGGAGGGGGTTTTAAGGTGCATTTGATGCACAAGTTGCACAGTGGTTTGAGGAGAAAGATATATATATATATAAGATATAAAAGTGACAGTGAAAGATGCAGAGTTTTGTGGATTTGTTGTATTTTAGTGTTTTATTAAGGAGTGATGGGGGGGGGTGGTGAGAGAACGGGAGATCCATTTCCACTGTGTTTGGTACTAAAAGCATATTGTGTGTGTGGCAGATGTCAAAGGGAGCATTGAAATTGCACGCACAGATGTTTGAGAGACTGATCCGCACATTGCTATGTTATTCCTCTATTCTATTTTTCTCTTGCCTGTGTGTGTATGTATATATATACACACACACACACACACACACACACACACACACGCAGCAGTCTTCCCCTCCTCACTGCCTCCCCCTCCTCTACTGACCTACTTCCAGGCGCTGGGGATGAGGCGATGAGGTTGTGGGCTGAATACGAAGTGGCAGCACTATCTCCTTTTATCCCTGCCTCCCTCCCTCGCCTTCTTCTCATCTCTGTTCTCTCCCTCTCTCTCTCCCTCTCTCCCTCTCTCCCTCTCTCTGTGCTCGGCTGCTCTCCACACCCTTCAGAACACAGAGCAGCCAGCAGGCTCCTCTGTCTGCTTGAGGGCTCTTGGTGTGTGAGTATGAAAAAATGCTGCATGTGGGTACATCTGAGAGTGGGTGTGTCTGATTTTGGAAGCGTGTGAACATGTGACTCTGTGGCTTTGCACTCACAATGTGTGTGTGTGTGTGTGTGTGCGTGTGTGTGCTCATGTTTCCAAGTCAGAATAATCACAGGGACAAAAAAGTGTGATGCCAGCACATTTAAAGCTGTCTCATTAATGCAGAGGTCAGACGACTTGATCTTCTTGTGTGTAACAATGGTCGCTGAGGTATTAATGTGTGATTGACTCGACAGACACACGAGCGACTTCATGGTGGCGTGGAATCGCATCCTGGAGCGAATGCAAATCTGTTGTCAACGTTAAAAAAGTGTATTTTTAGCCATTTGATTCGTAGAATTCTATATAAGCTCCAGTGTTACTGTATTTCACAGATTTTGACATTATAATATAATATTATTTAAGTTACATTTCATTTAGTGTCGTTTATTTGTATCTGCTTCTCTCTCGTTATATAAAATGTGCTCATATTTCCTGGCTGTGGGACCTTGAGTGTAAAGACTGAAAGAAGAGAACGTGTAGAAAAATGTGAAATAATTATGACAGGAGTTCTATGAGAAGTGGCAGCGATGACAGATGTTACTGTCAGTGGGGGCTGATGGGAGGATCGTGTCTCCATCAGCCCTGAAAGAGCACTAATGGAGACATGAGTGAGTCGGAGTGTCAGGGATAAAATGATGAGAGATAAGAGACGGTCGCACATGTGCACAGTCCATTATGTTACCGCTGTCTTTAATTTCCCTGATTATTCATTGTGCTGTATTTCACTGTGTGCCCAGTGTGAGTAGTATTTGGATTCTTTGGCCCACTTTCCATGGACATTGACTAGAAGCAGGCCAGCAGAACTGGTGTTGAGTGAGAACTGGCTGCACGTGGGGCTCAGTGGGAGAGTGAAGATAGAAATGCACACACACACAGACACAGACACACACACACACACACACACACACACACAGACACTACATAGGAGGTTTACGTTGTGTTTTCTGTTGAATGGCTTTTAAAAAAATTCCTGCAGAGGGGCCTCTTCCATTATGCTTCACCAGCTGTCGACAGCAAGATAACAAACTCGCCACTGTACAGATTTGGCACCAGCTCGCTCTTTATCGTTTAGTAATAAAATCAGTGCATGAGCCCTTTTTCAAGTGTAAATACATCGATGTCAGAATCTCCACAATTTACCTCCGTGAAGTAAGTGTGATGTGTTTTTCCAGAGTGATTCTCATGTGTCTATGAAGTACATTATTGACGGAAATGTAATATACTACTCTTAAATATAACAGCCTAGTGTATAAGGAAGTGTATAGTCTCTTTATAATATCCTTAGAATAAGCCGCGGTAGTTTACTGACGTCTCACCATTAGATGTCACTAAAATGAATGTTCTTGTATGTATATCCTGGCTTTCCTAACTCAGTTATTCTAATCCAAGAGGGCTGGACCACATGTACAGTCCTAATTCTGAATTTGAAATTTGCATTTAAAACTAAGTTTAGGTCAGAAGTAGCCAACTGGAGCCACACTGTGACCTATATGTACAGGACTTGAAGTCCAGAAGTTCTGTTTTGCTCTGGAGCCTCAAAGAAGGTTCATCCATGGCTGTTGGAGATCCGTGAAGGATTATCAGCTTGGCCATTTAGACACATGCTGATGAAGTATCAGGTCACTGCCACGCACACACACACACACACACACACGGCTTGCACTAGCTATAATTGAGTTGACATTCAGCACACTGATGCAATGCCCATGAAACGGTCGCCACATTTGAAGGTGAATAAACAGAATAATTCAAGATACGACGCTTGTCAGAAAATTCGTTTCCTCGTTCAAACGCACCAGGAGAAGTCTTGCTTTTCCTTTTACACAACCTCCTCTGCTGCTCCCTCCTCTGCTGCTCCCTCCTCTGCTGCTCCCTCCTCTGCTGCTCCCTCCCTGAGAACGATGGCAGATTCAAGGAAGCGGAAAAAAAAACCCAAACGTGCAAGAGATGAAAAGGGCAAAATGGAAATGTGGTGTTTTCTCTTTTTAAGCTTCTGCAGAGAGCCCAGCACATTCATAAAGAATTCAACATCAGGCTATTTTTAGACGCCGTAGTGAGAAGTGGTACACTGAGCGGAGGGCTGTGCTCAGTCATGGAGCGGTGGATTGTGGCGTCATGTGGAAAGTGAAATCATAAACATTCACAGTTTTTAAAGCCATGTTTGTTTGATTATGACCACATTTCAACAAAGGCATCATCATTTGGTAGATTTTCTTTTTCATTGTTCTTAAAACATTTGAATTGTAATTCACATTAATGTATTTATTGCGTAGAGATTTCTGCTGGAAATGCACGTCTGTGGTTCTGACATGAAAGACGTGAAGTGTGTTCATAATGACGACCTTTACCAACTGTAGAGCCATTGTGTGTGTGTGTGTGTGTGTGTGTGTGTGTGTGTGTGTGTGTGTGTGTGCGTTTACTGTCTGCACACAAAATGGTGTAAAGAGCGTGTTATTCATACAGCGTAGACCACCCGTATCCTTTCCGTCACACTGAGGAAATCCTCTGTAGCGTCTTGACCCATTCAGTCCTCTGCTCCTGTCGTGGTGTCCGTGCACACACACACACACACACACACACACACACACACACACATACATATACATATACACTGCAGCGGCAGCCCTCAGACCCACACACACACACACTGCAGAGGCACCATTGTACCTCACAGACAAGAGGTTTCTTTGTCAGAGCACAAGAGCATCTGATGTCAAGATGAGGATATGATGGTGGCCCCCGCTGAACATCTGCACCCTGGAACATGTTTACATGAACCCAGCGAAGGAAATGCAGATTATGAAATCTACTGTTGCAACAGTTCTGCTCATGTAATAACATCCACTGGCCACTTACTGGACTGTATGTAGCTGTTATATGTACCTAATAAAGTGCACGTCGTGGTCTTCTGATGTTCACGACTTCACTAGCAGTGAAATCAAAGATAGTCTTCTGCATAATAATTCGTTATTCGAGCCACTGTTGCCCTTTAAAAAAGGCATTTCTCACCTGATAAACCTGTGAGACGGTTGTGCAGCAGTTTCTGAAATACTGAAGTCTCTCAAAATCACCTTTCTTCCTCACTCGGATGCTCAGTGTGAACTTTAGCAGGTCATCCTGACGACCGCTACATGCCTGAATGCATAGAGTTGCTTTTCTCTGGTTGGCTGATTACATATTTGCATTAAAGGGCAGTTGCACAGGTGTGGATGAAGAAGTGGCCAATGATCCAGGACTGATGGAAACATTAGTAGCTTTGCTTCCTCTTCAGGAATCATTGACCAGACAAAGTGTGTGGATAGTTAGTGTCTCAGTTAGTGCTGTGCATGGAATTCTCATTCACTAATTGTCTACATTATCTACAACAGTCATTTATAGTCTTTCTTAATAAGAATGCCATCTTGCGTTCCCAGAGTTTAACCATTCTCTTTCTCCTCTCTGTTCCAGATCATGCCCCCTAGATAGCAGCCTCGCTCTCCTCCTCCACTCCCCCTCCCTGGCCTTCCTGGTCCAGCATCACCACTGTCACCTGTGTCACCACAGCCACCATGCCTCCCAGGAAGAGGACGCGGCCGGGCCTGGGCCTCCTGTGCTGCTTTGGCAGCAGCGAACCCCCAGAGATCAACTTGAAGGACAGCGAACCACTGCAGCTGCTCGAGTTCAGCGCCCCCATGCCACACGCTGAGGAGCTGCATGCGCGGTTCTCTGAACTAGTGGTGAGTACATTTCAAGACGTAGTCGTGGAAGCTTAAGTTGTAACTATGAGGTGTCTTGTTATTGAGATTTGGTCTCATGAGCCCTTCAGTTGTTGTGTTTCCTCCAGGAAAAATCAATCTTTGCTGTTTTTTAACATGCAGATGTGCAGCAAAGCTCTCTGAATGGGTCAAATTACATTTAGAGATGCATGAAAATGACATGACGTTGGCTCATAACAATAGCTCTTAGTTTTGCTTCATTTTCTGTCTCACTATTGCTGAGCAGCTCAATTCTTTCCCTTTGCATGGTTCTAATTTGCCCTACCACACCGGACTGAGGACAGGAATAGGAAGTGAATGGCTTGTGTAGGTGTTTTGATGAGTGCGTGAGGCCAATCATCAAAACCACCACTAACACTCCAGTCATCAAATCCAGAGGCTCGTCTTTCCCTCGTCATGCAGCCCAGCCGTTTCCCGCAGTTCCATCTCCTGCACAGATCACACTTGTGAGCAAAGGTTGTCGGTCTGTACCCGTGCCAAACTGGCATGGCTGCGTTGGCGCGCATCCACGGTATGAAGAGGGATCAGAGCGCAGCTGTCAGGAGGAGAGGTCTTCTGTGGGTTTCAGCTGCCATGCAAGCTGGCCCGGGCTCTGCTGGAAGACAACAGCGCTTTGCTGTTTCTGTCTTGTTTACTCGGGGCCTGTTTCTTGGTCTTTCTCGCTCTCAGGGTCTAAGCCTGTTTCTCTTACCTGTAGACTTTCTCCTTGTCTTTGTCCCTCGCTCACTAATGTGCTCAGCTGTCGCCGCTGAGTCTGCTAGAAGTCACCGTCAGCAGGACATCACTCTTCCAACTGTCCAAATCAAATTGAGAGATTAAGTGAAATGTCGTGTATGACTGGAAATGATTTAGTGTTATCAAGGCAGATGTTTTCCAAATGATCCCTTTCCCCCTTTTTCCAGCCAATTGACCCTAAAATGACTAATCGCAGCCCTTAGATCAGTGCAGGATATCTATTAGCGTGATTATAGACAATTAAAAGGTAGGTTTGTAGCAATCAAACATTGATTGCCTCAAGCAGTGGAATTATAGAACGCTCTTTCAGCTGTTTAATAACTACAATTTAGTTATTTTTGACACACTTAATGCACTTTGTGGCCTGAGATAAGCTCACATGGACGAGGACTGGACGTGGAGAGAGAAAACCAAGTCTTGTATTGCTGGTATAAAACAGAAACAGTCTTTTCATGTGGGAGTGCTTAGTCAAATTACAGCAGTCCTCACGGTTGAGAGGAATGAATGACCCACAGCTTATTTTGGGGTAAATATCTGAGCATGCGATGAAACTTGCTCAGAAGCAGAGCAGGACGACACATCCCCGATATTTGGCCTTGGAGGGAAAGAGGATTTGGCATTTACTCCTTGGATCTGGGCCCTTCCACATGTTGTGAATAGATTTCTGTGGAGGGTTGTTGGAGTGCTCTAACTAACAGTGGTGTTCATAAGCTTCCATATTTTGTTTTAAGGAGTAATGTTTGCGTTTGGCTGTTGTTCAGATTGTCTTTGATGGAACGCTTCAAAGTTTGGCGCCATTGATTTATGATAATGTGCATTATAATATAAACATATTCAAAATGTGGCTACTATGGACAGGTGAAAGTGAAGTCAACCATCTCCACAACAACAAACTACTTGTATATTATTCTTTATATATCAAGAGTATCTAATAATAATGTGGTGATGTTAAAATTCGATCTTTCTAGGAAAATTCATAGCATCAATCAACATGGGTCTCAAAAGTCCAGTACATGGAGAGTTTGACCAGGTTCCAGTGAGACGATCACTCAGCCTGTGACAGTTTGATTCATATCTGCTGTGATTGGACGATCAGCGCACACGGCGATGGGTCATCTGGCCAAACCATCCGTCCTCCACATCTGTTTTGGTGATCGTGTTGCTGACACGCTGACACATTTGACCAGTCGTCCAAATAGCTGTACAGTCGGACCTTGAGCAGTCACTTAGTCTGAACACGTTGCCTGTGATGCCAGCAGAGAGCGAATGTGGGGAGGCAAGGACTTCAACCACTGGGGAGGAAATTCAGAAAAATAGAAAATAACACAACATAGTGTGTTTCCATGGAAAAGGGGAGATGGGGGATTATTGTTATGAAAGAGCTTTCCAGAGCAGGAGAAGGAGACTCAATGGAGCGACACATCTCGGCCAGACAGAGGAGTAAACCACCTCCACGTGTCTTCACATCCATAATGGGGTCTTCCACAGTAAACACTGGGCTTACGCTGTTTGTTCTTAGGGCTGCGTTGTCCCAGAAATTCCCTCTGAAAAAGTGCTGGACTGAAAATCCTGAGCAGTAACTCGTCTCTCTGCTGCCTGCTGTTACTTGGAATATCAGATGGAATATGTGATATGATGCATCTGCGTCTTACACGTATTTGGCAGATGATGGAGCACAGAAAATGATAAAATGATAAAATTGTTACTCCTTTAGCCTTTTGAAGAATGACTGCGACTTCTGGTGTCTTTCCTTCACCTGCCATGAACTCACTGAGGTCGTTCTCAGATGTTTACACTTTAAAAGTCCAGTGTGTAAACTCTGTCACCAAAACACTGCCAGCGTCACTCTTAACCAAAGACCTGAAACAGAACGACCAGAGTATTGAATCTGTTTTTCAGCAGTTAATCACCTACAGCTCAAAATCAAGCTGCTGAAAGTGAAGATGGACATTCACTGAGCTTCTGCCATACCAATGTCCTATTAGAACTGGGTTTTGGTCCCCATGAAGTCTACTGGTCCTGACAAAGTCAGTGTTTAGAACAGAAAAGGGGCTAAAGAGCTAACAGATACAAAAACACACACACTGAGGCTGTCTGTAGGTCAGGACTATGAGGATTGTGAGGATTGTGAGAAAGCTTCTCCTGGGTTCTTCTGGGAGTTTGGCAGTAACATCAGAACGTCCTCACTCTTCAGGTGCTCAGTCAGTGTCGCCACAGACATGAACACCAGACGCAGCTGTACTGAGAAGCAGTGAGAGAGTCACCTGAGGCTTTAAATCTAACAGATATTTCTGTATCGCACAGCTTCTACTGTTTTCTGTACATGCATCAGAATACAGGAGTGCATAAGAAATGACTTAGTGCCTGTGTCGAGCACTGAACTAACATTACAGGAAAAGCAATATGTGCAATCTATTATCGGTTGCCCAGTGTAAACACTGCCAAACGCACAACAACGTCTCCTGGAGAAAGTCTGAAGAATAAACACGGCTCCAAGTCTGCCAGGAACCATATGAAAGCCTCCCGTGCCTGTAACGAACCAGACGAAGCCATGGAAATGAACCTGGAAGCAATCCTGGCTGATTTAGACACAGTGAACAAACACCACATCAGAGGGGCCAATGGATCGCATCAATTAAACTGCACATTTGCATAAGGCCGCAGAATTTCCTGATGGCAAATGTCGCTGCAGCTCTGTGTTCTGTTGTTTGGAGCCGAGTGCAACACTTTGTTTCCGCCAGTGTTTTGCACGCACAGTTGAAATGTGTACGCTCTATACTGTGTGTGTGTGTGAAGTTTGGTGTCGCTTCAAGGCCGGTGACAGCTGTATTATGTTTGTCACGGCAATTACCCGCTAATAACGTCTCATCATTAAATCTCATGTGTGAGTCGTTGAAAATGAGTTCAGCTCAGTCACTTGTGTACATGGGCGTGTCTGTCCCCGGTGGCAGCTCGCTGCATAAGTTCAGTCTTCAACCGTAACATCTGCCTCCGAGAGCAGTGTTTACAAGTCTCAGCTGAGCGACATATGGACGCACACGTGTTTGTCGCACACATTGAACACAACTGAGCCGTGCTACTGAAGCACCGCAGAAAACACAAGGTAAATAATGATGCTGTTAAACACACAGCTGTCCTGACTCAGCATCTGTTTGTGTACAGATGGACGAAGACTTGTATCTGCAGCGGACTGAGAGGAGAAAGAATATTATGAACATATGTCGCTTCATTTGCACAATTGAATCATGGCTAGTAGGTCAGATACAGTGCTGTCAGACATCAGATTCTCTCTGCCCTGTTTTCCACCTGCTTCATCTGTGTGTGTGTGTGTGGGAGCCTCGTTCTTTGTCTGTCTCTGTCTCATAATTTGGGACAGTTTTAATCCATTGACTCTGGGCAGCGGTCCAGCTGACCAGTGTCCAGACGCTGCATCTGTGTAACCGCCACGACGTTTTCACAGTATCGACTTCAAACGCGTAACTACCTCCTCCCCGTCACTGTTACTTATTGCATGTAAATGATGTTCTCAGAGCCGCAGAGTTAAATTTATCCCTTTTTCATTTCAAACCTCAACTTGTGTTTCCAGGAAAACTCTCGGTCTCTCTAAAGCATAAATCTTGTCCTAATGTTCCCTCCTGTGTGACTCTCGAGCCGGACGCGGATCAAAAATGTGTTGCATAACAAGAGGGAATGGAAATGTTCTCCACCCTCTGCACCGTTGCTAGTGAGTTTCCTACAGTGTTCACTCTGGGATGCACCCGCTCTCTTTTTCCCCTCGCTCCTGCTCCTGCCTCTGCCTTCGCCTTCGCCTTCGTCTGGCATTTCTAATAATTACATAAAACCCTGCTTTGACTTTTTTTGACTAGCCTAAAAAAAGCATCATCTCTAATCTTAACTATAACCAGTTAAAGCCTTATCCTAACAGTAACTTAATGACAATTTGTAACCAGTTACTTGGAAATGAGGTTCTGCCTCAAGAGGTGACAAATACAAGTACACACACACACACACGTGCAAAGTCACTAAATCTGGCTGGGGTTAATAATGGCTGCTACAGTTTCCTGTTGGTTCCCTGGAGGCTGCGTATGACTTCCTGCCATCTTGCCTGTCTTTCCTCTGCCTTCCTGTCCTGTCCTGTCTTGTGTGTGTGTGTGTGTGTGTGTGTGTGTGTGTGTGTCATTGTTAACACCGACACTTGACATGAGATACAGGCGTTCATTCCCTGTGTTTGCCGTAGATGAAACGGGGTCGATCACACCGACTCGCTTCATGAGCTCATGTCTCGCGTCTTTTCTGTCGCCTCAGCACATCTGTGGAGTCCACGAGTCGTGAGGAAGAGGAGAGTTGAGTGTGTCAGTCAGTGTGCAGCGGACATGACGGCCAAACACTCACAACACTGTTTTTAACTGTGTATGGTTCTTCAATAAGCAGGGCTTCGGTGGGGGAATATTAAAAAAGGCCGTTCGGAGGCTTTAGGTGTGTGTTTTTCCTCCAGTTGAGCAGCAGGTGGAACAATATTAGCTTTGGTTTATGTGAGCATGCTGGCGACGGACGATGAGGGCACTTCAAGAGCAGGTTTCACACAGCAAAGTGGTTTTGTTATGTTTAGTTTTGGAAGCTTGAGGAGAGGGTGTTACTACGGTCATGAGGAGAGGCCACGTGATGCCGACGTGGTATCGGAGCTTATTTTGAAGTTGAAGGGTGGAGTGAAGGTGAAGGTGGAATAGAAACGTTGAGATGTTGCATAACATGGAAAGTGAAACTTCCTCTGGCCGACGGGACGGGAACATTCCTCCACCCACCACCACGTCCTCATCCTAAACTCCATCTCCTCTTTTTCCTTTACCCTGTGTCTAATGCAAAGTGGTCCATGTCGTCCATGCTGCTTCTCCTCTGCACTGTTCCCTTTCTACCTATTCATCCAACTTCAAGCCTCGTATAACTCTAATTTGAATTCTTTACTAAGAAAAACAACCTCAAAAAAAAAGCACTAAATCCTAAATCCTAATTTCATTGCTGACGTATATTGCCTTCTCACATAACTCCCCCATCATAAAATACCTTAAATTGAGAGTGAGAGCGAGAGCATGAAGCATAGAGATCAGCTTCTGGGCTCAGTGGCCATCTGGTTCAAATCCAAGAGTCTCAATCTCCGAGTATCAGCTCCTCCAAACAGCAGCAGCAGCTTAGGAGGAAGGGCTTTGACCTGGAGACCAGGCGCCCGGCCAGAAACCAGATTCTAGGTCTCTGTTTTTGGACTGAAGTGCTGATAGTTGGTGTGTTGATGTTTGTGAAGACGGCACAGAAGTGATGTCACCCACGATGGTCAGCTCTGACTGCGACTGACTGTCATAAATACTGATTAAAGATGAAACGCCGTTCAGTCAAAGACTCGAAGGCTTTAATGGCTTTTTTGTCAGCGTTAACACCCTTGAAGTTCACACCCTCTGGATTTCTGTCTCTTTCTTCCAGACCTCTGTAAAGCTGCTGCTGAATGGCTTGTGTGAGAGATGATGTCATTCTTCATAGTGTCGGGTACTTGGAATGTGGGCCACATTTGTCCGCCCTGTCCGGCTCAATGGTTGAAAACAAATCCTGGGAATCTAGTGGATGGCTTTCAGGGGCCATCACGCTCTGGGGGGGCCCCGGGGGCCCAGCACTTCTGCCTGACGTCATGGTAGCAAAACCATTATGTTAAGATTAGTGTGAGCTTGTACTCAAAGCCCTGGCGCTGTAGCATCTCAACCTCTGCTCCATCTTTTTTGTGCAGATCCACTTCCAGAAGCACATAGCTTCTTTTCTCTGCTTGATTCGACGCCTCCCCTCGTTCTCCATCAACACATTTCTCTTTCTTCCACTGTGAATTATCCAGCTCTTCTCTTTTCCAAGACTTTTCTTTTACTCCCCGGCAGACAGAGACTCATTTCCTGGGTTCATATGCATTTCAAAAGGTGCAGGAGGCTCCGTGTACAAAGCTGAGCAATTGAGAAGAGCAGCGGGGTGAATATGAAAACACTGTTCTGCAGTCTGCGGAGGCCGAATGGCACCGCGGAAACGTCACGACCACCACAGTCGTCCCGGGTCATTTCATTCTCAAAAACACCTTTTTTTTCATAGTCCTTGTTGCTAATGTGTTTCTTTATTGTGTTGTTTATTTAATAAATTGGTTTGAAAATGAACGCTGTGTTCATAAACAACCTCTCTTATCATTGTAGGATGAACTAGACCTGACGGATAAGAACAGGGAGGCCATGTTCGCTCTGCCTGATGAGAAGAAATGGCAAATCTATTGCAGCAAGAAGAAGGTGAGTGGACGTCTGCTGTCATTTATTATTATTATTATTATTATTATTACTATTATTATTGTTGTTATTATTATTATTATAATAATTATTACTATTATTACTATTATTATTATTATTGTTATACTGTATGTCAGCCATAGTTTCTGCCTGTACCCAAACGTCAGAGCTTAAGTACACACACACACACACACACACACACACACACACCACATACATGCAAACTTCAGAGTACACAAATGTACCCTTAGCTCCTGTTTTTGGTTTCCAAGGCCCTCAATTTCCAAACCTCCCTCCCCACGTTGGAGAAAGCAATTTCCTCACGCTGCTAAAGAATTGTCATCATACCACAGGAGGACTAGAACATTCTGGTTAGGCCTCTCTTTCACCCCGCGCCGTTTGCCAAAACATCGCTCTCGCTCGTACCCTTTGGCGTGGCGCTCCACAGGAACTGTGGTCTTTGTGGTCAAATATCCAGCAGGAAATGACATTGTGCTCCGAGAAAATGGGAATCCACCCCCTCCATCTCCCCCCTCTCCCCCCTCTCCCCCCGCCCCCTTTCCCTCATCCAGTATCAAATTGAGTAAATAGTCATAAACTCTCCCTTGTGTCTCTTTGCTAAGTTGTTTATTGGCTAAAGGTATTGTTTTGAAAGCAGGATGAGCAGATACTGTAACCCTCAGGCACGCAGCCTCGGCGGAGCTGATGTGATGTGCTCTGACAAGCTTTTTTCAGAAAGGAGTAAACTTCATGCACGTGTGTGTGTCTGCGTGTGTGTGTGTGTGTGCGTGTGTGTGCGTGTGTGTGCGCGCACCTGCATGTGTAAAAGTTTTGCTCTTGTATTGAGGCCAGTGTTGAGTTACCAGGAAAAAAGGAGCTGTGGTGTGTTTAGAGGGATGTCAAGGCGAGGATGGAAGCTGGAGCTCCACCACAGCTCATAATGAAATGAAATATGAGTAAAAATAATAGAAGGGGGGAAATATGTAGTCGTTCTTTTAATACACTATGATAACCATAGGACTTGGAATACGCTCAGCCCCTTGAATCTCTCTCAGAGTTTGGAAGAAGATTAAATTGTTGCACGTTTGCAAATATGAAGCCACATTAAAGGCCTGAGCTCAGTCATTCTCCAATATCACTTATTAAATATCTCTGAAAAGCAACGGCAGACGTTTATGAGAAGGCTTTGTGCTGCAGTCAAAGGCAGAAAGCCTAAACTGGGTTCAATGGGAGGATATAGTTTTTTGTTTTTTTTGTTCCTTCCCCATTTCATAGTCAGAAATCATTTCCTCTAAGACTGAGGTAAAGCCATGTGCCTCGGCCAGGAAGTGGAAAGCAAAACTGGAGTATTAGTGCAGGGTGGAAAGCCTGAGGAAAAACCCCCTCATTCAAGGATAAATGTAATAGAGAGTAAGGAATAAACAACAACTGTGTGGGATTATAATCTGTATGTATGCAGACAGGAACACAGAAATCCTCACAGACACAAACAGCCGTGTACTTCGCGATATGTGCACGAGCAGGTGATCGGCACGCGCTGTACTCTGCACCGCGTTGTCGAGAGTGACTGCGCGACCGCAGAGTTTCCTTCAGCCGCTCCTGACGGCGACAAACACTGGCTCCCTTGTGTCCTGCAGCCGGAGCCGCTGCCCGGGTTGTTATGGTTAGATAACCCTTGGAGGGCGTCGCTGACGCCACGGCGAGGAAACAAACTCACTTTGTGTTCACCTGCTTAACAAACGTGCCAACGCATTTACCGCAAACCACAGAACCACTGCCAATTTCCTTCTACCACAGTCTAGTGAAACCCGTGTATAAGTATGACGGCTCATAAAACACCTTTTAAACGCCCTCATTCTCAGTCTGACCCGTCGTTTTCACATGTTCAGATGTTCTAATCTAAGATCTCATAGGTGTTTAGATAACACTTGGCTCCATGCAAAGGCTTATTGTCACCAAAATGGACTATTGTTATAAGTGATGCTATTTTTACACACGGTGTGGACTCTTTGATATTCACTGACTAGCTTTTTGTCTTTGTTTCCCCGTTAGGAGACTTTGATTTTACAAAGCTCGGTTGTGAAACAAACAACACACTCATTCTGAGGTGTGTGTGTGTGTGTTTCTCTTTAGGAGAATTTACCAGTGCAGTTTATCACTTGTCTCTTTTCTCAAAGCTCAAACAACTTGTAACGTTTCCGGTCTTTTGGGTGAATCCTCTCACTCCAGCAGCGACAGCAGCCTCGGGGGCTTTTATACAGGTCACTGCCTCGTATCATCCTCTTTTATAACACTGGGATGTAACATCACCTCAGTGTCACAGTCCTGGTGACGACACTTACTTTAAAAATACAGTTTGTTTAGCATCTCACACGATATCGTGTAACCTTTACTCTTTTATCTTTGTTTCCATAACGACTCAGAGCTGCTCCAGTTACAGCTCATCCACAGATTATAACTTTATTTTCTTACATTAGAGCTTGAAGTTCCAGAGTAAGAACTGAAGTATTGACTCAATGTTGACCTCCTCATAAACAAGTGATATACATGTTTAAGTCAGGCTGCAATGATGAATAAAATAATCAATTACTAAATCATTCGTCAACTGTTTTGATAATTGATTAGTGTGCTCCTCAACTTCTTAATTGTCAATAGTTTATGGTTCCTTTGGTCCATACAACAAAGAAATCATTAAAACGGAATTATTATATCGGTTTGTGGCCAAAACAGGACGTTTTAGAACGTCATCATTTTTGCAGTTTGGAAAACAAAGATGAAAAATTTCCAGACATTTTATGGATCAAATAACTAAGTGATTAAATGAGAAAACATTTCACAGATGAATCAATTATGAAAAGAATCGTTAGTTGCAGCCCTGCTCTGAAGTAAAGGGAGACTTTGTTCCCAGATAATAAACTTCAACGTCACTTTTTGTTTACCTGCTTTAGTTTGTTTGTTAGAAACGCGGTCAGTCAGAATCAGTTTGTTATATATATATATATATATTACTTTATTAAAACCAAGATGGCATAAGTAAATCTTTATGTGTGTGGGTAAATACATGTACATGTGTGTGTGTGTGTGTGTGTGTGTGTGTTCTTGTTTTGCAAGCATGATTCGCATCATGCAGCCCTCAGGTAGAGAACACAGTGGAACATCTAATAACGCCTGCTAATCGTTCAGTGCCAGGAGACAAACAGGGTCTCCTGACTCACATTTGTACTGCTTCACTGATCTAACACACACACACACACACACACACACACACACACACACACGCGCACACACACACAGAGGTTCACACTGCCGTCCTTTTAAGGACTCTCATTGACTTCCATTCATTTGGAAAACCTAACCAAAGCCTTATCCCTAACCTTAAGCACAGGCAGTTAACCCTAACTTTGACCTTACCACAATTCACATCTTAGCCCTTAACATAAGCAGTCATCAGAAATTAGGACCAGGTTTTGGTCTCCATGAGGACTACTGCTCGTGACGAGGTTTACACACACACACACACACATCAGCCAACGATGGCACATCACTGCCCTTCATCAGCCGTCATACAAACCTGAACACAGATCCGTTATCTACAGGCCTGACGTTCTCTTAAAGAGAACCTGCTCTGTATTTGTTTTGCAGCCCAAAATCATCCAAGCACATGTGACATAATCCATAACATGAACTGGCTGATGGTCTAAATGCCCCACATGTGTTTTATCCCCACCACTTAAACTAATGTGACCCCGGGGCAAAGGTTCCTGCCCGAGCGTGTGTCAACACTCGCATAACATAAACATAAACTACCTGTAAGAGATAGCGCGGCATTACATAATCTCCCAGAATTCAATATCCTGTCCATTTCCTGCGTCTCTAGGTGAGACTTTATATCCCGGCTTCCAAAGATAAATATTCCCTGCAGAGAGACTGGCTTGTTGGAATGTTAGACGATCCCCCCTCGTTGCGTAGTCTGGCACAGTGCGGTGACAGCTGGAGCGGACAATATTATGAGGAAAATGATGATTTGAAGGACGACTGACACGTTGGACCTGTAGCTGGACATTTCTCTACAGTATGACATATTTGATATGTGCATTTGGTTAATTCAACAGTAGTCTTGCCACTTATTAATCTGTTTTATCGAAAACATCTAAAATCACAACTTCTCAAAAGTGACATTCTGTCCAAACAACTGTAATCAGACAAAAAAAAAGTCTATATTCCACTTGACAGAAGAAAAGTGATATAATCAGACATGTGACCTCATTCAGTGGAGGAAAAACCCTGCATTTCAACAGTAACTGGTTATTGTTACATTCATATTGTTAATAAATGATTTAGATTTGACAATAAGGCCTTAGTGTGGTACATTATTAATCAAAATGAGTGAGTGAATGAATGATCCTAGAGTAACCTAAAGTCTAAAAATGGCAGACCCATCTGTGCGAAAAGAGAGAACTCAATCTACATCCTTAATTAATCTAATTAATCATCTAATCAGTTGTTAAGTAATTTCAATACAAGAAAAACGAAAATAATCATTGTTTCTATCTATAAATGAACCTCTGTGTTGTATTTGAGCAGTGAATTCACTACTCTCTTCTTTTTCTGCAGACTTTTTCATTTCTTGCCAAATACAAATTCCTGTAACTGGGCTCTTTCCTCTGTAAATGTAGGCTTCTGCTGTTCTGCGTCCTTTTGTTCTTGAAGTGCTCTTTGAGTATAGGTTATTTAACTCTCTGTATTGTGCTTGCCTGCCTTTACTGTCGTGATTTTGGAACGACTGGTGAACGTCCCCACGCGGCAGCCAGGGTCTCCCCGGGGGCCTCTCTGAGGACAGTGAGGAACAGTGAGGAACAGTGAGAGCGAGTGTTTGCGCGTCCAAGGACGAGTCGACTCGGATCGCCAGAGAAACCAGAGACTGCGTGGAAACATTTTCACTGATCGCCAACGTATAGATGCTGGGCCTGTTTTACACCAAGAGAGTTGAACTGCACGTGAAAGAGGGATTGGTCTGAGTCGACTGCCAAAGCCCGCAGACTGGAAAATGTGCTGAGCTGCACAACATGTTAATGTGGATGTAAATGTGGGGGTTGAAGCGCACAGTGGATTGTGACATAACCCTATTGTTGCTCATAAATAAGTTTGAAACAAGTAGAAAACGCACTCTAAGACTATCACGTGCTTAGCTTTGTGGCAAACGGAGAATTTCAGCTTTAAAGTGGAAACAAATAGTAATATATGATATTTTTACAGCAGGTTTTGGAAGGTGGCATTTTCTGCCGTTCAGAACAAATAAGAGTTTTTCAAAATATCTGATACTGCAAAAAAAAAATAACAATGCATCATAATCAATGTTTCTGCTAATCAGTGACCCATCCCAGGGCCTAATAATAATTATAATCAAATTCCCCTTGAAATGTATTTTATGGAAATTATTGTAATTTTTTTGTTTTTTTTCAATAAAAAAACAGTGGAGTTGTGAAAACAAAATGGCCCTTAAAGGGTTAATATTTCAAAAATATTATTAATATTTGATATGTATATTTCAGGCTGAAGTAGCTTTAAAAGATTGACTAATTTAAAATTGAAAAAAATGTGTTTTTACAGCAGTTTATGGCAAGGTGGCGTTTTCTGCCACTAGGAACAAATTAGGAAGTTTTTTAAAGGGACTCTTAAGGGTTAAAAGCACACATGACATCTTGAGTTCACTAACTGTAGCCGGTGAAACCTTAAAGAAAGTTAAACATCTCTGAGACGGCTCGCTACATGACAGCAGGGCTGCTCACATATGTAATTTCATCTGCTCTTTTAACAGGTGCCCCCACAGACATGGCAGCCTCCCAGATACACAGGGAAAAATATTCTTGAACTCTGGCTGTATTCGGGTCTTCTCAGAAACAACATATCCTTGGACAGATGCTTGTAACGCGGAGCACGTTAAAGAAATAGATCTGATGCACCGCTGGGGATCCCTGTCCTCCTGTAAATCATCTTTAACATCAGCAGACGGGGGGAATGTACAGTGCAGTGTAGGCGTGTAATTGCTGTAATAGAACGATGTGCTCGACTTTACAATGATGCAGTGGAACACGCGACAGGAATGTTTTCATCCAGGAGTCTTGACTTTTCATTTGATCCAGGCTCCAGTCTACGGAATCTGGCCTCTTATCAGGAGACTTAAACACCGCTCATCATGTGTGATTAACTTAACTCGAGAATTAACTCATCAACACTTCAGCTCCTGGAAATTCTGTTCTTAAGGGCGAGTTTTCAGAAGGTTTGCAGGCCGACGTGATATAGGACCCCCAGAACAAACCTCGTGTTGTCAGACTTTTTTTTCATTTGTCCAAAAAACGAGATGATAATTACAGTACTTTGCTGTTGGCTCGTGAAACTGCCAGAGCGAACGCTGCATTGGACTCGACATGTTTTCGAGGGGTGTGTCGGCGGCTGTAATTTGGCTGAAGGGCCAGAGAGAGAGAGGCAGTTAAGTTGTTAATCTCAGCGTCAGGATCTGTCTGGCATCGCGTCCTGAGCGTGTCAGCAGCACAGTGGAAAACACAAGCTGCTGTTGTTGTTTTAGAATTGCTGTTAAAGCGGGCATGGGCTGCTGCAGATCAGAAACAACGCTCACTGAGACTGAGACTGAGACTGAAACTCACGTCCACAGAGTCAAAGATTGTGTGACGTTCATTGGGAAACTTGACGTAACAAGAGGATTTTGACGTTGGTCTTGTTTGATCTTGTTGTGCATAAACTTAGACCAATCTCATCTAAATTGGTGGAACATTATAATATTGACTTTGATAAAGCATTATCATGCAGGGCGTTATAATATGGTATGATTATTATGCTTCACAGTCATAGTTATAGGCATTAATGATAATAAATAGTTTTATAATGACTTATAAAGTCATTTTATGTGTAATATACACTATGAGGCCACATAATCACTGTTATGATGCTGTTATACAGCAAGTAGTCATTAGGTGTTCTAAATGAAGTAATGAAATTCCTGTGGTCACTGTATGTTTTTAAGTTATTAGATAGAATACACACCGCCCGGCCCCGCCCCCTCCCATAAATGGACAACACGTAGTCTCAAATTATAGATTTATTCTCCTTTACCTTTCTCTGTGTGTTTATTCTATGTTCCTTTTATTGTGGCCTCAGCCAGAGAAACGTTAGTTGATGGATCCTCTGAACGGTCTGTTCCTGCAGCTTTATGTAGGTTTTAGTAGAAAGTAAGACATCTGGATTGTCTCTGTTGTCTGTGATACGACTCTCTCACACTCCATAAATGACACACGCAGAAGAAAACAACGTCAGCTGAAGCCTGAAATCAGTCAGGGCCCTGTGGTCTCACCAAATCTATACAGACAAGTGCTTTCAAAAGTCAATGTAGTTTTTGAATTTGAAGTGGCATTTTTTAAGATGTAAGTGTCACTGAAAGTCTTTTCAAAGAATTACCTTACAAAGCCAATTATGCATGAATGGAGCACACTGGGACTTTCAGACTCTCGCTGACGTGCTTCCAATAACGAGAGCAACAACAATGTCCACCAGTGCTCGGAGCTAAACAAGACCAGATGTGAGCGAGCGACGTGGTCTGTGTATTCCCGGGTGTCTTTCTTGCTCGTGGCATCTCTCCTTGTAGGATTTCGCAGGTCAGACTGATCTCAGACGCAGCTATTTGACATTGAATGTGGAGGACACTTGATTCCTCAAGGCTGTTGTGTCTTTTTTCTGTATCTCACAGTGTAATAAAATCTCAGACAAGTGAACAAACACTCTCAGACGCCACAACCAACTCTTATGCACAGGCAGATCTGTGGATATTAAAGTATGGAGCTAAGGTCAGAACCCCAAGGATGAATCTATTAAAGGGAAATAGTTTGTCAAATAAACCGGTCCACATGCATAATAGATGTGAGACGCTTTAACAAAGGAATAATATCAAAATGAAAAGAGGCCTGAGCTCCAGAAAATTGCACGTGTCTGGAGTCCGTCCATGATTTGGCCTTGTGTTATCAGAAGCATAAATATTCATATCAAAATTCATCTGAAGTATTTCCGCCATATCCTTTTCGTGGGCTAAATTTACAATTTAGACTCTTGATGAAAGGTCAGAGCCTTATCATTCATCACTGTAAGGACAGCCCTCATGTCAAAGTGTTCACATTGTTAATACTGTGGCTCTGGTGTGGTGCTTGTTGAATGAACGCTGCTACTCCCCGTTATAAAAACAGTTTTCCAGTGGATATGTCGGATGCAAGACAACAACTTTACACTAAAATATCCCAATATTTCATGGTGATATTGATATGTACGGAGCAGGATTCTGTAGTTTCCCGTTGTTTGAACAGATGTGAGTTTAAAAAACAAAACAAAACAACATATCTGTCATTTTACAGATCAACTCACTGAAGAAAGAGGTGATCCTAATTGTTCACATGTTCGGCTGTTGTTGTGTTTTGATTCAACGAAGCGTTTGGACCCGGAAATCGTATTTTGAAAGGGTGCTACGTCCGATTTCATAGCCGGATATGCACGTTGCCTGTTTCCGCTAACACAGGATGTTTACTGTATGCCGGTAGCATATTAGGCTAACCGCCGGATCAATAAACACCCCGAAAATGACAATTTGGCGCAAGTAAATAAAATAAACACTAACCATCAACAGTTATTACCCTAAGGACCTTAACAATTGTATTGTCACAAGTTGTGATATAATGTTTAGGAAAATAAATGCGTAGATCCTTTCGGAGTTTCGCTAGCTTAAATGAGGGTTGTTTACGCTACAGGGCTGCGTGCGGCTAATTATCTCGCGCGTGCGACATGGTAAATCGCGCGTGCGAGTTATAAAGCGCGCGCGCTTTAAAAAAAAAAAATCCGTTACGAGTTATCTCGCGTGCACAATTTTTTTTTTTACCATATATGTCACCTCGAGGCCTCCGTAGATTTGGAAATATTGTTGACAGTTGTGTTGTGTTGTTGTTGTTGTTGTTAAGCCTCAAACCAACACAGTTGGCAGCAGACTTTCAGCCGTTTGACCCTCCTTCTCCCTCAACTCTACTTAATAAGTATTTTTAGTCCAAGAAACTCTTGCCAATTCATAGCCCTGGTGTATACATTAAGAATATGTACCAATAAGTGTTAATATGTACAATCTGTGTGCAATTGAACTCGAATGAATGAATGAATGTGGCTGCTGTGTTTGATTCGATCCGTCTTTGTTTCCATGCACAGGAGCAAGAGGACCCCAACAAATTGGCGACCAGTTGGCCGGACTATTACATCGACCGCATCAACTCCATGGCTGCTGTAAGTCCACTCCGCTGAGTGAATGTCTGCACTTCAGGCTTGTGACTCTGGAGAGGTCACCATTCACTCAGTCTTTCTCAGATTTCTCTCTTGGCTGGCTTTTATCGTCTCCCTGCTGACTGCTTGTTAGATGTGCATGAGCACATTCCTTCACTGTGACCCCAGCATTCACACACAGTGATGACAAACAGCCTATTTAGACTCTCAGTAGTTGAGTCAGTGGGAATGGGACGGTTAAAAGTCCAGGAGCAAAGCCAGCATAACAATATTCATTATTTCTAGCATGTGCGGCTGCCAACGTAAACACCAAAAACTGTCCTCCACAGTATCACTGATATAGTTACTGCTCCTATGTAATTTATGATATTTGGTCGTAGATTTAGCCACTGGCTGTTTGGTGCCAGTGGCCTCTGACCCCAAAGTTCTTATGTGACGACAAGTTGGCTCCCAAATGTTTGTAGATCGTAAAACATGACATTTTCTAGAGTGGTTCCTAAAGGACGACATGTTATCGTGAAATTTAGAGACTTAGGAAGATAATGGTGGAGACAGTCATGCACGTCTGGCAGGAGACTCATGTATCAACTACAGACTCTTGAGCATTCCAGTGGCTGTTGTTGTTTTTCTTTTTTTACCCACTTATAATATAGCCTTTCCAGAATCAGATAAAGCCTTCAACCATAACTTACACCGGGCACCTTAAACACAGAGCCAACATGTAATGACATTTAATATCTGTTTATTGCCATTTTCTGTGGTTTTCTGGCCAATAATGTCTGTGTCAACATTTCACACTGAGTGCGCTGCTATTTTTGCAGCTGTTTTTGTTTACGGGCTCCACTGAGGAGACGTGAGGTAGTTACCCTTACACTTAACACTGGTACCTGAGCTCTGGAGCAACACTTTTTCTGTCATTTTCTTACAACGGCACATGCGTGCACACACGGTATTTTCAGTCAAGTGAAGTGAAGAGAAAGCGCTGATTTGTGAGTTGCCAAGAATTTTAAATCCACTCGGGCTGCAGCGGTGCCTCTGTGCTAATAGATGTCAGACACTCTGTCAAAGTTATGCTTCTGCCTTTGGTTTTCTTTTTTTTCTTTTAGACTTCACTACTGTAAAACAGGTCTCTGCAAATCACGGGTTTATAGTCTACTGTGTAGTTGGCTATATGGACCTTTACATTTTTCTTAAAACTAGTGCCAGTAAAAGAAACGACTGTATAAATAATTGAACTCATATTATATAGTGGGTTTGGTGTAATAGCTCTGGGCGGGGGGGAGCAAAACAAATTAATTCACATTTGAAACGACCAAAATTATATCTTTGAAAGAAATGGAAGACATTTTATGACCCCGTAATAGATTAAATAACTCTTTGAAGATGTCTTTTCACAGCCTTCATTGAGCGTGGACTCTCGTGTGACTTCCACTTAATCACAATCTCTCTTTTTCCGTCATAACTCCAACCAATTTCCTTTTATTCTCCCCATCTCTGTGCTCCAGACAGACTTTGGACATGAGAGCGTTTTAAAATGTGATGCTGGTCCATGACTTTATAGCTTGGCTCACAGAGGAGCTCACCAGGGACGGATCCCATCCACAGGAGCTGATTTACTGGATGATCTCATTTTCATTTTGCCACCCAGAGAGATTACCGTGCAACCACTGTCTTGATGTTCATTCATAAAACCATGTCAGTTCTCTGGGGTTGCTCGTTGACCACAGAGTGATAACTCAAACATCCTCTCGACTCTGACAAGAGTTTCTATAGCCCTGCTGTGTCCGAGCTGCAGAGCTCCCACCTGGATTAAAACTGTCACCAGATCAAACACAGAGGCAACGGGAAGCTTTGTTTTTCTACCAGTGATGTGAAGAAATGCATCGAAAAATCTTTCTTGCAGCTTCTCGTGCTTCAAAGTCAAACTCAGACAGTTAGTGTCAGTTAGAGGGATCTGCTTCAGACCAGGTCCCCAGCAGAAGCTTATTTTCAGGGACTGGTGACAGGACTCAAAGTATCAAATAAAAAGATCCTGCAGCCTGTCTTTACATGGACAAATGTATTTATTATTTAGCAAGGAAGTGTTTATTTAGGAGTCAGTATTCAAAGGCATCAAGTGTGGCCCTACATTTGTTGTTTCCTGTAGATTCATCAGATCTTCATTTATACATCATCATTTAAACAAAGTGACAAAAAGTTGTTAAAGTTCTCTAAAGGTAGTTTTGGCTCTCTTTGACCTGTGACGGGACCTGAAAGCTCACACCCAGTGTTCCTGTGCTGGACTCGATCAAGCAATCACACTTAAAAATGCTCTTTAGCAGAAAAGACGGCGGCACTTTTGCACTTGCACATGAAATGTGTTGCAGCTGCACGGTTAAATACATGTTTCCAGTCATAAAGTAAATCCACAGAATTACAGTTGTTAGTTTTAATCCACATGGGAACAACAGGATATTAGCTGTAGTTTTCAGTTCCTATTTTGTTTGCTTAATCAAATATTTGTGCTCTGTCCAACTTTTTTTTCTAAAAAAATAATATTATTTGTCTTTATTTATTTTAAATTAGTGTGTGTGTGTGTTTTTTTTTTTTTTTTAAAATCTTGATGCATCATTGATACACATGTTCCAAATTAAGGTTTTGATGAGCTGCACTCATCGCCCACTCAGCAAAACGACGCACTGACAATTAGCTCGGAGGCGCAGGTCTGGCTCTGGGGGGCACTTCCCATAATAAGAATTTAGGGAAGTACCTTGTGCTGGTTTACCAACTGGCTTTAATAGCATCCGTATGTGTATGTTGGCCACAGGTTAGAATCATTTTACAAATAACAGATGTAGGAAGGAGCCATTTGGCCAGACTAACTGACATGGTAAACTGGCTCACAGCATGACCGAATCATTCATTCACCCCAACACTTGTTGTGTCCAACTTCCCATTGACTACAGTATGAGCTTATTCGCGGAGACAAAGTGCAGCCAGAGCTTTTTTCCCTTCTTGGCACGCGGTCCGTGAACCATCTGGACTTGAGGCTAAGTCGACTGGATGGATGTTTTGACTGCGCTGTTTCTAGATTAAACAGTCTCGCTCGCTGGACGGACCGGAGCTGTTGAAGGTAGTCAAACATGGGGTGGATTCAGTTTGCCATGCGGCTGCTGTTTGTCCAACACTGGCTGCTCCCACTGTAAATATTTCCACCCGACTATGACATGCATGTCATTTATGATGGCTTTGATAGAGGTAGGAGAAAAGGGGGTTTACTTTTAAGCAATATCATACTTTCATGTACATTAAAAGGCACCCACTTTGAGCCACTTTCTCTTTTGCTGAACCACTCTCTTTGTTTGGACCTCAGCGCTTCTTGGCAGTGGTGCTGCTGTGGAAAAAGCCTGGAGAGGCTGAACAGACGCCCTGTGGCCCGGACTAATTGGAGCACAGTGGCTCTTTGATGTCGTTGAGGGAAGCAGTGATGATGCGTTAACATCACCACTGTCAAAGTGTTTTCTTTATTATTTACCCAATTTGTTAAAGGCTTAATTGAAGCTAATTGTCTGCCTGACTTGTTTTGACATGTTGTAGAACTGTTCACACAGTTCAGTTTCTGTGGTGTTATTGCCAAATTATATTTAAGTTTGACCTAGTTGACCTAGTGGAAACAATGGAACTTTAAGTAAAAGTGAAAAATCCAGAAGTTATGCCAATAAGCAGCGTGTCACTGATGATACTGTGATACCATGTGATGGAGAGCAATCATTCACACAAAAACTGCAAGCTTCATATGTATTCCCCAATCTGTGCAGATGCAGACCCTGTTTGCCTTTGACGAGGAGGAAATGGAAATGAGGAACAAGGTGGTGGAAGATCTGAAGACAGCACTTCGGACTCAGCCAATGAGGTGAGTTGTTTTTTTTCCCCTCAGACCGTACAGAGACCTGCATTGTGCGACGCTCATCAGTCATGCATTCCCACTCTTGGACTGGTTAAATCAATGTCACACTTAGTAAATCCAGCAGATATAACATGCAACAGTACGGCTTCGCAGGCTCTTGTCCCAACAAAGGGGTCCACTTACTTCAAACTGAAATACCAGCAATTAAAGGATATTTTTAGATCCGCACTCCAAATTTCTCTTCCCCTGTTATGGCCATCGACAGCTGTTCTGCCTCAGTCATTACCACAAAGAAAATGTTCAAGGACACATGAACGAATACAACACCGCCCCGCTTCCCTCATCATCAGCTCCTTTGCAGCTGTCAGTCAAGCCTGTGCCAGTTGTGTGATGCAGTGGTCTGTGCCAAACTGGGGGTGTTGAGTTTTCTCAAGGGCAGTTATTAAGTGACTAATGTGCAGAGTGACAAATACTCAGGACACTTTGTGTCTGGGTCATGTCTGGGTTACGTGTGTTTCAGAATAGTCCACATTTATGTTTGTATCTGCTCATGTGTGGGGCTGGAAACAAGGAAACAACTCTCAGAGTCTAAGAACATGGACGTCTGGAAAGGTACAAGCTACATGTAGTTCTTCAAAATAGTGAATAGTTTGTAAAAAGTACTTTATAAAGAGCTTATCTTTTAACTTAATATTCATTGTCTTCTACTACACTTTAAATGGTATAATTAGCATCAGTGGATAAAACATCTTTATAATGTTGTCGGTTCAGTGAGGGGATTGGATATGAATGAAAGAGCTCCAGCCTTCACTCCGGTGAAACTGACCTAAGACCGTGGGATGAGCCAAGATTAACTTTGAAGCCAAAGTGCTCCAAAATGTTCGGAGGAAATTAATGATTTAAGTTTCATTTCAAAATATTACTCATCCCTGTAACGGTCATAAAATATAAAACTGATCCGTTCCAGGGACTCGTTGAAGGGGGGAGCCTGTGGATGCTCTGATTAAACATTAAATCTGATTTGAAACCTGCTCACATTCGTCCGTATCAACTGCTCTTTTGGCCTCTTTGCTACTGAATTGGGATAATGAAGTGTTTTATGGTCCAAAAACAAACTTTCTACTGTGGATGGATTCACATGAACTGCTTTTACGTGAAAGAATAACACGCAGGAAACAAACAGCAGTTCAGTGTCAGGGTAGGAATAAGAAGTTTGCAGTTGAAGGGAATCAGCTGTGGTAAATACCCCGGGACAGTTTTAGACACTTCACTCTTGATGCATCTTTCTTGTGCTTCCACTCATTCACTCTTTTATTTATGGACCTCATTTTACCTTAACAAAGGTGGCTATAATTCCCTCTTCAACGCTGTTCAGTGCTGCGTTTGCAGCCACACTGCTCTCTGTGAGTCTTTGCTCATTAGCACGCAAATGTTTTTTTGGCACAATGGCACTGATGTGTGGAGCAGGTGTGTCCCACAGTCTCTGTGTGTGCCCAGGGAAAGTCTGGGCAGCGTGTTAATGTCCCGCCACGTCCCAGCTTTGTGACAAACACACCTCACCTGTCACACACAACAAAAGGGACGCGCAGTGTTTGAAAGTGGACTCTCCGGCGTCCCTTTGTGTGTATCCATATTGTCCCCGTGTGAGACATGATGGTGTTGGTGTCTGTCCGTATTGAGCTTTGATTCATGTCTGTGTTTGGACGCCTGCCTGAAACGGCCTCCCACCCTCCTTCCCTCTGGCGTTGCACAGAGGCAGCTGGGTGTGGATGTGAAGAGGTGCCCTTGTGCCCTCAGTCTGCTCTGCGGGGCCACAGTGTGCCGGGTGCCAGGCAGAGCGCACAAGACGCCACATTGTCACCAAGACACCCACTGATATCACGGTCACTCCCAGGCCCAGTATAAGTCACTGAAAATGTTCTCCGTTCTGTCAAAAACCAACTTCAACACGTCGTTCTGTTTAATATAAACTAATTCAAACTGCAATCGTACCACAATCTTTTAAGTTCGTGATGACCTAACTTGATGTGAGTGTAACCAAAGCAACTTGTTTAGGTTAAAGATCTGAAGAGACCAGAAGAAATGACAAGAAACAAAGTCAATAATCTGCTCAGTAAGAGACAAAGTTCATCGTCATCGAGCAAAGACAGGTACAGACTTTCCACAGATTTATTCCCAATAAGATAATCTGCTCGCTCATCATCCTCCTCTTCCTCACACATACTGTACTTCATAGCCAAATTAGGAGATAAGGCGACTCTAATTATTATCATTTAACTTATTTATTGTTATTTGTTTCTCCGATCACACACCCTGGTATTTACAGTGGAACCGTATTTCTGATTTTCCTCCCAAGTACCACCAGAGGAAGCTCGCGTTCCACTGGTGGTGCCACCAGTTCCACAGTTTGAGAACCGTGGGAATAGAGAAAACAACAATGTGTTTTCTTCAGTAAAACTCATGCTCCTGTTTGCGAGCAAACATCACTCCGGTGGCATTTATAACGTCTGAAGCACTGCAGCTACTGTAGGAACAGTGATCTAATGCTGGCAGAATGAAGACTTGGCACAACACACACACACACACACACACACACTGAAATGACAACACTATTTCAGAGCGACTGGACTGTATCAAACACTGACTCTGTCTCTGAGCAGCAACAGCAGGACATCTTTATCCCTGCTGTTGAAGAACTTTCCCACTGACCAGAAATAGTTTTGAATCGTTTACATTTGTATTAGTTAGATTAGTGTATAGTGTACTTATTTAAAACATATAAACACCCATAAAATTGGCGTCATTTTGAAATTTAATTGAATTATTTTCCTACATGAACTCGCAGCTCATGTCATTTTCTCTGCCGTCTATTATCGCTTTGTTTATCAGCCGTCGGATGGAGTTTAAATGTTTACGGATGCATGCTTACTCACATACAGCCGAGTCTTAGTTCTAGTAAACATGTGAGACAGCTGTGCAGTCACATCATATCTGTACAGTTTTGGGGTTTAAACTTCACTGTTAAATGCATTTACATGAAGGTCGTTGATCTGCTGAGTCATTCTCTCACTCATGTTTACGTCCCCGTGCTTTTAGTCAAGACATCCTGTGTTTCAATCACTGTCATTTCCGTGGTGTAATGACTCCAGGAGGACAGGAAATGAGGTTTTTTTTGCGGGGGTCAGCGAGGCTGTGTTGACCCAGAATGCACTGCAGTCCCAGGCTCACGTCAGCAGAGCATTGCGTTGCTTCCCAGAGCGGCTCGCATGACCATTGTTTCTGTAAATTTCTTCCAGCAAGAATATTGACTCGAGCGGACTGCAGCCGTCGTCCTCCTGTGTCAATAACCCTTTGGACGATTTGCCACCACCACATGCAAATATTATCCCTCAAAACATTTAGCTGCTGGATCTCTCAAAGCTTCTACTTTGAAAAAAGGGAGAACTTTATATTTGTTTTCACATATTAGTAGAAACATTAATGGTGGAGTGGAGTATCACACCTTGAAAGAGTCTTGGATGGAGCCGTGTTTTTGCTTCTCTCAGAGCGCACATTTCTCACCCTCTGCTCCTTTAGCAGTTAAAGGGAAAGAGGGCCAGGTGTGTAGATGCAGGCAGAGAGAGTTAAAGAGGGGTTTGTGTTTTAATGGCAACAAACAAATGGAGAGCAGGGAAAAGGTGGAGTGAAGCAGAGTGTCCACAACACTGGTGATTCCTCTAATGGCACATTTCCACGATATAGTCCCGGCACGGCGCAAACTGTTTCTATTTAATTTCATGTTAATATCACATTAAATCAATCATCAACATGGCTTTAATAAATAAACCCAGTCATTCCCTCAATGCTCTGCTATGTTGTGCTGCACTGCACAGATGTGCACAGATGTGCACAGATGTGCACAGTGTCCATGGGTTTCATTGTTGTCTGGTCATATGTAGCAATGTGTCAGTTTTATGTTTGTTACCCTTTGTTCGGCTCATATTTTACCCCAGTCAAACACTGGGCTTCACATCAAATACCTTTTATTTAAATGTGAGCGCTGGGGTGATAGATGGTGTGTGACTCATGCAGCACCTCAGTGTGTGTGTGTGTGTGTGTGTGTGTACGTGGTGATTTTACGAACGACAGAAGAAAGTCGGGCAGCAGCAGCAGCAGCAGCAGCAGCAGCAGCAGCAGCAGCAGCGCACGATCACTTGATTTTATGTGTGCACTTAGAAGTGTGTGGTCAGGCTTTGAGGCCAAGCTGAACTCTTGACCGCCCGTCTGCCACACAGGGTCATCCTCGGTTCAAAAAGCCAGGATGTTTTGTCTGTCAAGCTGAAAACCTCAACAGCCCATTTGGTTGGAATGGATTTCTGAACTTCAATTTGAGCATCTGGATTAGTTTTCTGCGCTCGCCCCGCGCTCGCTCGGAATATCGTCTGCTTCTGCTTGAGGGGGTTTTGCTCTTTTTAGATCGCCGAAGATTAATGTTTTAAAGATGGATCACGTGAAGCACTGGTAGTTTTTTAATAACGTGAAAAAATAAATATCCCTGGGTCTCGATTTTAAATTGCAATCTGCAGCAAACCTAGCATCACCTTCTATCATCCTTGGCCCCGACTCAACACACATCACAGTCATTCTTTGCTCACTTTTGTTTAGTCTTCCAAGTTACAGTCCTCACTTCTTTCTTTTGTCTGTCTAAAGAACTGAATGTGTGTGTGTGTGTGTGGTTGGCTCAGCCTCTGTATTGTTCAGCTCTGCTCAGGCTCATGTCGTACGCAGCAGTCGTCGAGCACCATAGCCGTCTTGAACGCAAACCCAGCGGGTTTTCAAGAATGCAGCGGCGGTTCCAAAAAAAAAGAAGAGCGAGGAGAAAAGAGGAGGGCGGCACGCCACTCGGCCGAGCGTGAATGTCAGAGAAGACGAGGGGAGACTCCAAAGTCGGAGGAGATGGGATCCATTGAGTCAAGTGCTCACTGGAGAGAAAATGAAAGATGTGGAAGGAGGAGGAGGAGGAGGGAGAGGAGTTTTGGATGTCGGCTTCTAAGGTTTTGTTAACCGTGCACATGATTAGTCGCTGCTGAATATCGTTTTAAAGAGCCAGACGTGTGTTTGCGTGAACTCCTTTGCATGCATCTGTCCTCCCACTTCAACTACACACACACACACGCACATGCATTGGGTTATGATGCATAGGGTGAGTTCTTGCCCACTCGTGTGTGTGTGTGTTTTTCTGGCAGGCTCTTGACAGGCCAGCAGAGCGAAAAATCCAACAAGTGGAGCTTTGAATCTTGACGACGCCTTTGATTCTAGACTCCAAGGATGGAGAGGATGTGTAGCATAATTTCACATCTACTCTTAATCCCGTCTTTCTCCGAGGTGGCCTCGTAAATCTCGGGACATCACTGGACATCCCGACGGCCAAACTCTTGTCACTGAAAGTCTTTTAACGGTTGGATCTGTTTCCAGTGCCTGTTTTACATCTGAATAAAATCAAATGTTATGTGTTGGATTAGTTTTTTTTTTTTTTTGCTACCATGCTGTCAAGTGGAGTTTGAAACTTCATTGTTTTTGTTCTCTGAGAAGTAAATACTTGGTCAGGGACAGTTGTCTTGAGACATGCATGCGTGTAGTGTGATCTTCTTGATCTCATTCAGGCGCCACTGGGAGTGAGAGGGAGTGGATTACTGAGAGATTTACTGGTCATACCAGGTAAAGACTCTCTCTCTGTGTGTGTGTGTGTGTGTGTGTGAGTGAGTGCTTACATGCATGTAAGTCTGAGATGGATCATGTGTGAACTAAGAGGATATAGGATAATCACTTGATGGTTTACATTTTTGTACCATGTTCTTTTCCGCGTCTGTCTCCGCGAATGAACTTCTCACATCAGAGTAAATACATCAGGCAAAAGAGGAACTCGTCTAAATCTCAACTGCTGCACCGTCTCTGTCTGTCCTCACTGTCCCTTTGGCTTTCTGCGTGCATCCTTCTTTTCCTCTCGCTCTGGCTCTTTTCCTGACACAAGCCCTCATTTGTTTGAAATAATTTATGAGGCCTTTCAGGAATCTTGGTGGGAGCGGGAAGGTCATTTATAAAACGGCCCACAGTGTGTTGACAAGACGTGACATCCCTCAGTGTTTACATGTCCTGCCTGTCATTCAGGCACAGAGGTTCTTGACTCGCTCGTTTATAATTAGTTCAGCTAATGAGGCTCGAACCCAGATAACCTTTTTGGTGTGAAATCTTACAGTTCAGTGACGTGTCTGCAGCGTTGCTGCCGTCTCGTAGTGCGGGTCAGGGCTTTAAACTCGGGAAGGGTTTAACTGTGAGATGTTAGAGGATGCATTATGTGAACAATAGGACATGGATCTTATCACCTGTGGTGTACAGGCTGTAGCATGAGCAAAGCAAATGTCAGTAAATGAAATGCGTAGGTTCAGTATTGTTTTGTTTCAGTTGTTTGACAGGGTTTGTTATTATCTTGTGCAGAAATAAACAACTTATCACTGCAATGACATTCTTGGTTTGTAGAATATTCTACATGGAAAGTGAATAACAATAATTATGATATTGAAAAAGTAGATAGAAATTGCCTCCAAAAAGCCCCAAATGGATATAAGTGTAATGCACGTCCATATACATGTGTTGACTTCCACTGCTCCGTGACTTGCACATAAAACTGTACTCGGTGTTGTTTACTTTCATACAATAGCATGCTGTACTCAACATAGTACGATGTGGTCTTGTTCTTTTGTTCATATGAGGGTCACTTCAAGACCGTGACCAGTTCATAATGGAGTCTGTTTCTGGCCACATTTATGAAAGAATGTCAACTTCCAAATCGAAAAAAAGCATAAACGCAAACTTCTCTTATAACAGAATGAAAGTGCTGCAGACTCTTCACTAACTACAACAATTCTCTAGTTAAATGCAGTTTTCACACTCTACTTTCCAGCTGTTATACTTCATCTGCACCCACTTTTGCCCCGACTCAGGTTCGTCACACGCTTCATTGAGCTGGACGGCCTCACCTGCCTCCTCAACTTCCTGCGCAGCATGGACTACGAGACGTCAGAGAGCCGCGTCCACACCTCCGTCATCGGCTGCATCAAGGCCTTGATGAACAACTCGCAGGGCCGCGCTCACGTGCTCGCCCACCCGCAGAGCATCAACACCATCTCGCAGAGCCTGCGGACAGAGAACGTCAAGACCAAGGTGGCCGTGCTGGAGATCCTCGGTGCCGTGTGCCTGGTGCCTGACGGACACAAGAAGGTGCTGCAGGCCATGGCACACTACCAGAGATATGCTGCTGAGAGGACTCGCTTCCAGGTGAGAGAAGCTACAGTGCGGGTCCTGTTCAATACTCCACCCATGGGTTTTGAACCCTAGTGAACCAGCAAAAAAAAAAGAGGCAATTAACACCATTCCTGTTGCCAGTGGTTGGTCTGGTCTGTGGTGTTTCTCCACCCATGTGTAATATGTGATGTCATAAATGCACTAAAAACACAAAGGAAACGACAGCAACACCACAGTCTTTACTGTGTTTGTATCTTTGGTTTCTCGTGCAGACTCAATGGGAAGTGAATTATTTTAAGGAGGTAATGAAATGAAATAAAAAAAGAGTGCTGGCCTAAGCTGTAAAAAGTTAGGTTTGCCAAGAACATGCATGGCTAGCGGCTATGCTAATGAAGAGGCATTTTAGCTCTTTGCACCAGAAATGATGCAGGAATTTGCAATTGTTCCAGAAAAGATGCAGAAGAAGAAGAAGAAATTAGCACGTTCGCCTGGGTCTTGTATTCCCACTCCTACGAGTTGCAGCCAAAGCCGATTAAAAACCAGCGTGCATCGCTGAGTCATTTGACTCGGGAGTGAATGCTGATTAAATACATTTCCACTGGTCTCAGCTAGGAATTTAAATGTGTTTTGACCAGAGTGAGTCAGGTATTAGGGAGACTCTGTCGGACGAGACAGCGGGCAGACGAGGAGGCATGACAGGTATTTGAGACAAACTCTGAAATAAATCAAGCTGAGGTCATGTTGATAAGTTGGAGACTCGTGCTGCTGCAGACCGTTGGCCTCAGGCTAAGTCAACACACGGGTCATATTAAAGGCAGGTGAGGACGTCCAGAGTTATGGAGGTCAAGGAATGTGAACATTTTTAGTGACTCGCAGGACTGAGTCAACAAACCACATCTCACACGTCCCCCAGGGTGCGTGGTAAATCGTGCCATCGTGGGCTAAGTTAACACAACAGGAGCCGAGTGATTCAGTGTTTGAATTGTGATTAAGCTGCTGAAGTATGTCGGGGGGTGTGAGGGTGAGAGACGTACGGATTGTGACCTCGTGTCACCTGATTCTACGAGACTTCACTAACCAGGTCTTCACTGACATGTTGCGTGCTGTTTCTCCCGTCCTTCGTTGATCATGTAGACGCTGCTGAACGAGCTGGACCGGAGCACAGGTCGCTACAGGGACGAGGTCAACTTGAAAACAGCCATCATGTCCTTCATCAATGCTGTGCTGAACGCTGGAGCTGGGGAGGTCAGTGTCTTTTCCTCAGAGGGACATCTCTGTAAATGATATTTTGTGATTATGTGAATTTTTCTGTGAGATGAATAAAGTATCTATCTATCTATCTATCTATCTATCTATCTTTTGTCTTTGGCTAAATTGTTCACTCTTTTCCAGGACAACCTGGAGTTTCGCCTCCATCTAAGGTACGAGTTCCTGATGTTGGGCATCCAGCCAGTCATCGACAAACTGCGAGGACATGAAAACGCCACTCTGGACAGGTGAGAAGAAGACATTCATCCACCTCTTAATACTCTATCAATATACATTTTTGATGATTGTCATTCGACAAGACAAAAGATTTCATTCGATGACTGAAGTGAAATGAACTTACTCTGAAAGGACAACGGGAACATAAGGAACATCCACTGAAACAATCAAGAGAACAAAAGGGAGAAACAGGTGTGATGAGACATTAGAGGAGAGTGTGCAGTCTGCTTCACACATTTAAAAGTGTGAGAATAAACCTTGATAATCCTGTGACCAACCACATAACCACACAAAAAGTTCTGTTCTTGATAACGCTAATAAATCAATGTAGCCCCCATTACTCGTGTATTATTTGTCAGTCAGTACTTAATCTGTCCCTCTTATCTTGGCAGTCAGCTCTCTTATGAACAAAGAGTTACAGTTAACCTGTTCAGATGTTTGGATGGTTTATCATGAGTAACAATCTTTCAGCTTCAGCTGTCGAGATGAAAACACAAAGAAGGCTTTGAGACTCATGTTAAATGCACATGAAGTGTGTTCTTTAATCAGAGTCTTCTTTGTCTCTTCAGGCACTTGGACTTCTTTGAGATGGTGCGGAATGAGGATGACTCAGAGCTCGCAAAACGATTTGATACGGTGAGTAATCTAATCATCATCTTCACACAACAGGCCAGTGTGTTGCCAGAAGATGGAACCAGAGATTGCACCGATTTGTTTGTGTGGTTTAATTTGTTTTTAATTTGTTTCTTCATTCAAGAGTCCTTATTTTTTCCCCTCAACAGACCCATGTAGATACCAAGAGTGCAGGTTCTATGTTTGAAGTGATCAAGAAAAAGCTGAGCCACACAGATTCCTACCCCCACCTCATCTCCATCCTCCAACACTGCCTGCAGCTGCCCTGTGAGTAACTCCATGCAGGTTTTCGTGGATCAGAGGTCTGAATAAAAAAAAAAATGTTCACCATTATTCTTGAGACCTCGATGTTTCTGCTCGTAACTGTGCATCCAGATAAGCGTGGAGGTGGAACCCTGCAGCACTGGCAGCTCTTAGACAGGATCCTGCAGCAGATCGTTCTACAGGACGACAAGGGAGAGGACCCCGACATCTCTCCTCTGGATAACTTCAATGTGAAGAACATCATCCGACTGTGAGTGGGATCTTATAATCCCGTAACCCGAGGCATGCACTTTATACAAAACCACACAGAAAAGTAAACTTCTCCAATCAAATGAATCTCAAGGCTTCAGAATGGGCCTTGAGCTTGTTACGGGTGATGTTATGACCAGTTTGTTATCATGAAAGCATTTACAGTTCATATAAATGTAAGGACTAATAACCCTTGTGTGCTATGAGTGGATATTCAGGCCAAACCTTACCCTATAATTCATGTCGGTGTCAGAAGAAGTCTCTCTTAAGTGCACTGTGCTTCCAGTGCTTCCCTCCATGCTCTTAAGCTGTAAAGTCACTCTCACTTCTGGGAAAGTGTTGTAGATAATGTGCTTCAATCAGCATCACGTCCAACCGAGAGATGAATGACTAAGGAGGTGTGGCTGCATTATTTCTGAATATTTGCAGCGATCATGAATCATAAGTAGTGAAGGTGAGGTCAAGGCGGATGCACGGAGAATTGGAGGAAGCCAGGCTTTCAGGGTGACGTGGTTATAGAAGTGGACGCTGGACATTTAAAGGACATTTCAGGTCATGTGATGTCATGTAGCAGAGAAAGAGGAGTGACTCAGTTCAAGTAAATGATTGCATTTGTGGGCAAAGTTTGAGATTTGTTTCCAAACGGTCATTGATACTGAGGGGCGGCAGGTTAGTGTAGCCTGGTGTTTAGTCCTTACAGTACATGTGGTTTGTGTTTCTCCTTCCTTGTGCTGTCATTATTCTCTTTCACTTTCGTCCTTCCCCTCCACTGTGCTCATTTTTCTTCTTTCTGCACTGAGCTCTTGGATCCACAGTGAATGTGTTTAGTCTCAGTGGTGAAATCACCCAAAAATATGTAGCGTTGTGGTAAAAACTTGGCTTCCACTTTGTTCACTAATTCAGCCTCCATCGTCTGAGCAATCAGCACACATGAGTGTAGTTCTTTCCGCTGCGCACAAACGGTGAAACTGGATGCCTCGTCTGAGTCCGGATGTCCATTACTGTCCATTGGAGATTCATCACAGAGGTCAAAAACGCTGAGGTTCGACTTCTTGCTTTACATTACTCCCAAAGCATAGCTGCGTGTTTCCATAAACACTCTGGGAGTAAATTATGTCTGGAAAAACGGCATCAACTGAGATTCCCTCACTGCTGTGGCTCTGTGCCGGAGGCACCGATGGTTAGAGGGTGAAAACGTACAGTCTCGTGCCGCGGTGGCTCAGAGGGTGAGGAGGAGGTGGATGGGGAGGGGGAGGGGCCTTAAAACAACTGTTTAAACAACTGGGAGACAAAGTCATTCATCATCTGTGTCTACCGTGACAGCGGGTCAGAGTGTTCACAGGTGTGTCTGATCAAAAATGAACACTTTTGTACGGATCACAGTTTTTCCACAGCGTTGTAAAGACAGTTTTTTTTAACTACAATAAAGTCATTGTGTCTTTTTGTTATCGTGAGCCAGATCCATCGATCATTACCTGAGCTGTAATTAAAGCAGCACTTAGATGACCTAATGATTTGCCTTTAAATGGCAGCAGAACATCAGCACTCACTGAAACATGTCTATATTCTCTCCTCTAGCTACGGCTTCCCTCGATGCTCAAGGTTTTCACTTTCCAGTCTTTATTTATCTGAACTAATCTCTGAAATAATCCAGTTCAGTTCTTTAATATACTTGAATATAATGTCTTTTTTTCCACTGCTTCATTTGCAAAATCACTAATTTCTCATCACTAAATGTCAGCTTTAGATAATCCTGTTTAACCTCCAGCGCCGGAGTTCATAACTCTGCATAAAATTGGTTTCAGACATGCAGCTTTAAAAACAACACTCTGCGTCAACCTGGTCAATAATAGTTCTAAATCTGACAAGAGTTATTGTTAGCTGTTGAAAGATTTGCAATCCAATGATAATACATTTCCTCAGAAGTTGAGGATTGACGTGGTTGAGCAGTAGTCGGCCCCTTTCTTCTTCTTTTTTGCAAGGCTGTGTTTGACTTGTCCGTCTGTCTCTGTCTGACTTGTGTCTGCTTGCTCCACAGGTTGGTCAACGAGAATGAGGTGAAACAGTGGCGCGACCAGGCAGAGAAGTTCAGGAAAGGTGATTTGTGTTTCTGTGCTCTCCCTGCATCGCACGTGTTATCTCTTAAATCAGTTTTACAGTCATTGTCTGCTCCTCTCTACGTGCATTTCCTCATGCTCCGGTTTGCACTTCATTGTAATGTGAAGCGGCATCATATGAACACACTGTCTGTGCCGTCGCTTCCTGTTTAGATCATGTAGAGCTGCTCGGTAAACTGGAGAGGAAGGAGCGAGAGTGTGAAACCAAGACGCAGGAGAAGGAGGACATGATGAAGACTTTGAACAAGATGAAGGACAAGCTGCAGCGCGAGGGTGTGGAGCTGCGCTCAGCCAGGGAGCAAGTCTTCGACCTGTCGTCACGCATCAATGACATCGCTGTGAGCAATCACTGCTTTTTACACAATCACTGCACAAACTAGTATTAATGACATCATTTACCACCATTCTTTTTTTAAAACTTTATTTTTATCGTCCATTTCTTGTCCCACAGTGCGGCAGCTCGTCTTTCCCTCCTCCTCCTCCCCCTCCCGGTGGGCCTGTGCCTCCACCTCCGCCCCCCATGACCGGTGGCTTCCCACCACCGCCTCCGCCGCTGCCGTTCAGCTGCCCGCCTCCTCCGCCACCTCCGCCGCCGCCCGGTGGGCCGCCTCCTCCACCAGGGGCCCCTCCCATGTTTGGAATCCCACCTCCTCCTATTCCTTCCTCCTTCAACTCGGCGAACACGCTGCGTTCCAAGTCCATCCCTCAGCCGTCTCATCCGCTCAAGTCCTTCAACTGGTCTAAACTAGGAGAGGTGAGAAGACAAAATGTTCTTTTGCAAGGTTTTTCCAGGTTTTTGTCTTTTGGGTTTTTGTCAGTTGAATGTTAACCCCTCGCGTTTCCCTTCCGTTTTCCAGAATCTGATCAATGGAACCATCTGGAATGACATCGATGACCTGAGAGCGTTCAAGATTCTTGACCTCAAGGACATAGAGAAGATGTTTTCAGCCTATCAGAGACAGCAGGTTTGGATTTTGTCTCAAATACTCTCTTATGACTGTGTGTGATCGTTTTGGGGAATATTATCATATAGAAATCCTCCAGAATTTCAGTTGTTATCGTGAGTAACTGTCTGAACACACATATTATGAAGGCCTGTTTCCACCGAGCGGTACAGTTTGTGTTAGGTTTGGTGTGTTATGTAGTTATTTGTGTTTAACACTTTACATTACAGCTTGGTAATAACAATGTACAATGCTGAGCTGCCACTCTTTAATGGACCGGCGCTAGGCGAACACGACGAGCTGTTCACTGCTGAATGCTCTTACTGTAGCGATGCCACAGAGCTCCAGCTTCGCCCTTTATATCTGCAGAGCATTATTTGTGTGAGAACTGCTGAGCTGACTGGGTCTTCATGGGCTCATGAGTCAGGGCTCAAATAAAGAGGCGATTCACTATTTAATTAATAGGATAATAGCAGTATGCGTGCCTGTAAGCCAATAACCTCTTTCTGTGCTGCACAATAATTGCATACCACTTGTCATATGATAATATTGGGGTGCAGTTGCATAAATTGATATATTTTACGACCGCAAATGAGTTGAAGTGCCCTCATTAATTTCTAGTAATGACAGTCTGAAGCGAGGAGGAGCTTCACATAATCTCTGTGAAAGAATCCCTGCATTAGGCATTTACTGCCATGTTTAAAAAGCCCCTCGACAACAACAAGCACAACTCTTCTTTGCAGGCTTTTATTTAAGAGTAATGGGTCATTTGAGGCCGTTTCTGACAGTGATTTACTGAGAGTATTTATTTATTTATACAGAGCAGGTTTTTATTGGCACAGGCCAATGGGTAACGTTGGATCTTTATGAATGTAGCCACATAAAAAAACCCAGAGATCTCCCCGGCTTTGACGTCCTGATTCCATTTGGCAGGAGCAGGATTCAATTCAACCAGACAATATTGCAGTGTTGAAACATGGCACGGTTTAAGCCTGTCATAGGTCTCTCTCAAAAATAGGCTCTTGTTTATGTTTGCCCTCTGTAGGGCCGCGCTCATTTTTCATATTCTTGTTTTTGCATGTCAGGGCAGATGTAGATGCAATCAGCAGAGAAAATAATAATAATATAACCGTGCCTTTCTTACCTCTGCATCACAGAAATATTTGAGCTTTTTTAGTGAAGATTTCATGAGCTCTTGATGACTCGGGCAGTAGGTGGTGATTGTTGTTCTCACAGGGTTCTCTGAGGGCTTCTCAGCTTCAGCTTGTAGTGTGCATAGTTACTGTTCTCTGCTCTATAGCCACCACTCTTTCAGCTTCAAGTGCTAATCTTTGCATGTGTTTTCAATTTTTTTGTGTTTCTCTGCGCTCTCCGACTGCCCGGGCAGGATCTGCTTAATAACCAATCCTTCAAACAGGTGAGTTAAAGGCCTTTTTTATTTGTTTTCACGGTTAGCTTCAGAACATTATACCTCTGTTGTTCTGGCATCTTCTCCTCTGTGCAGCCAGAGGTCCACCCGCTCTGCAGAGCTCCTCAACATTGCTCTGCTCAGTATTTGGTTGTTTTAGGTCAACCTCACTGCTTTTGTTAGCACGGTTTCCAGCTGCAAGCAGCTCAGATCAACCTTCTCTATAGCAGACAAGTTGGGGAACATAATGGATCAGAAAACATAGCTTCAAGGAGACTGATTGTTGAGCTGATTAAAACTATAGACCCAAGTCTTGATGAAAACAATCTGCTATATGTGTGAATATGCAACTGTTTCATTTTTTTTATTTATTATAGAAATCAGTTATCTTGTCACGTGTAAAGGATTGAAGCTGGAATCACTTCTATAAGTAACATAAATCTATAATCCCAAAAACAAAAACTAAAATGCAGGGTTATCCAAAGCATGCTGGGAAAATGTGCCCACAAAACCACCAACACCCAAAAGAAAATGAATGAATGAATGAGGGTTCATAAGTGTCTGGCCTGTAGTTTTGGGCACTCACATCTTCATCATTAATCTTCATCACCATCATTGCCTTATTCTTCATTATCATCTACATTTCCATCTTGATTACCGTCATCACCATGGTCATCATTCATTGCCTTAATTGTCATAATTAATCATCATGAACCGAGCAGGAAAAAGCTGAATTTAAATGCAGCCACTTGTGTGTGTGTGTGTGTGTGTGTGTTTGTGTGTGTGTGTGTTGGTTGCTTTGCACGAAAGAAAGAAAGAAAAAAAAAAAGAAAACCCAGTTCAAATACTTGACCACATTTCAGTTACGTCACTTGATGACTGTTCTAAAAGATGAAAGGACTAGTCTCCGCGTAAATTCAGTTTACATGCTATACCCAAGCTGGCATTATTGGGCTGAGTGTGTGGGAAGAGTGGGCTATGGCAGCGCCAGTGAATGGGAGTTGCCCCCGCAACCCAGTGCCAGGCATTGAAGGTCAACACGGGCATGGAAAAACGACACTTTCTTTACAAGCCGCATCTGTTTTACACACGTCATACCCGGCGACCTCAAATTCGGCATTTTCTGGCGAGCAGGGATCCAGCTTGGACCATAAATAGAACGCGTTTAACATGCAACTCTGAGCGTTTTTCTCAGACGTGTGTTCTTTCCCCTTGTGGATTTATAATTTACTGCATTTGTGTGCAGCTTACCAAAATATCTGGGCTGGCCTGAGTCCAGTTCTGAGCAGTGTTTCCTGTTCCTCTGAGAGGTTTATGGGCCTGCCTGCATTGTGTTTGCTGCAGTGACTCACCAAAAAAAAACCTCCTCTCCTCTTTAGATCTGCTGCTCACTGGGGCATGATTTTTACTTTTTTGTATAAATGTCCAAGACCTTTTTAAAAATGTGTTTTCATACAACCTCAGTCATTTTTAATGAGACGTGCATTATGGCCTTTGAGCATTGATGCATTACACGTGACACTCAGTGCAAAAACAGGTCAGAGAACTTGACCTGAAGCCAAATGAACTATTTGGCTGATTTGCAGCGTTTTAACTGTGAGAAGACGACGATCAAACTCCAACTACTGACTTTGGTTTTTACAAGTTTTGAACTTAATCTGCTCCAAATGAACACAGCGCTCACAGATGCTCAGACAGAGGTCATGAGATGTCGTGACAGATGTGAGAAGAAAAGGGTTTCATTGAGCACGCTTTGCGTTTTATACGAGCACATAAACAGAGCTGCGGTGCCAGCTTGATGTATTGTGCTGTTTTTGTATCTTTCTGCAGAAAGAGACCGGCTCCATGGACGACATATACGTCAGCACGCGGAAGGTCAAAGAGCTGTCGGTCATCGACGGCAGACGCGCACAGAACTGTGTCATTCTGCTTTCAAAGTAAGGATATAATAATAACTACATTATGCCCACAATAGACAAAGAGTTAAAAATGTGTTTTTATACGAGCGGCGGTTGCCAAATAGTGGCCCACGGCCCCTTCATGGGTCGTGAAGATACTCGAGGTGGACTGTGAGAGATTAATTTGAAGAGATTTTTGAACATTTTACTGAGCTCTTCCATCTCATCAAAACCAAAAAATCTAGTTTGAAGATGAGCAGCGTGGGATCATGGGAACGGTTTTACTGTTTCTCGTTTGGTTCCTTTGTGCATTAGTGCTTTACGACGAGAGCAAATGACAATAAGTCATTGTGATGCGTCAGGGAAGAGTACAGAGTCTGTAACATGTTGAAATTAAAAGTAGTCATCTTTAAAATAGTAATAAATAAAAGCTCATTATGTGTTAGTTTTCTTTTACCTGACATGTGGAGCCCTCATGATCACAGTGGAACAGAAAACATCTCTTGTAATATGCGGGTGATCATGTGACTAAAGATTTACTTTATTGTAAATGTGAGAATGGCTGCATGAGAGTATACGACTGACTGAAATGTCCTGAGAACAGGCCGCTGTAAAATCTTGGGTCACCAGATGCATCTGGATATGGAGCTGCTGGAGGCAGGTGCTCCTTATGTCTGTGAGAAGAAATGTGTTTTTGATCGCCACAAAAGAAACATCTGTCAGCGTAATTGAATTACCATCTATCTCTCCTCAATGGAAGTCAGTGTCTTGTGAAAGACAGAATGCATCGTCCAGGAGGGGGATGCGTCTCAGACGGCAGTTTCCAAATTCAATGAGCTTTTTGAAATAAAGGTACATAAACCCTTTATCCCCCCCTTGCCCCCTCGAGGGAATTAGAGTCCCATTATATCTGTGCTGGAATCAATTGTCATCATTTAAGATCCACTCAACAAAGCAGCATTTGTGTGTCTCCCAGCAGCTGTTGATCTGTTTTCTTTGCAGATCAATAAACAGGCTCTCTGAGATCTTTGTGTCTGGCAAAACTGTGGCGCGCTCCCTCAACTCACTTTTGCATCAATAGAAAATGCCCCTGGGGTACAAACCGGATCCTAATGGGGTCAGTAGTTAGTCAATAAGGCTCTGATGCACAGACTGACGAGGATGTTATTGATCACAACCTGGCACACTTACCACCGATCACATGCATTGAAAAACATCTGTGCTCACAATGGACCCTCCCCGGCCCACTCGCAGTTATTTAATAGTATGAATTTGTGGCACTTAATCACAAAATCTAAGTAAAACAACTTTCACTTAACAATTGACTTTTCATTTGCAGGTTAAAAATGAGCAATGAAGAGATTAGCAGGGCGATAATGGAGATGGATGAGAGAGAAGAGCTGGCCAAAGATATGCTGGAGCAGGTAAATTCCAGGGTTTAATGTAAAGCAGCACGCATTATTGTGACTACATGTGTCAGTAAACACACTGAGTATTATTTAAATAACATAGGACAAGAAAGTAGATGTTGTATTGTTTCAATAACTCTTTAAAAAGGTGATATGTTGTTATGTTTGACATGAAATCAGGAAAGTTTGGAGGACTTGGATTCTGTGGTGATTTCTAACACCCAAAGTAATTACACAAATCACTTCTGAGTGAAAAGTGTTTAGTGCGACACATTTCAGCTGCATAAACATCCAGATTCAAACTGGCCTCCTGTCTTTGCAGCTGCTGAAGTTTATCCCAGAGAAAAGTGACATTGACTTGTTGGAGGAGCACAAACACGAGTTGGAGCGCATGGCCCGGGCGGATCGCTTCCTCTTTGAAATGAGCAGGTACCAGTAAGGTGTCCAGTAATACCATGTATTGTTATTTGAGATTATAAAGCAGTGATGGAGGCTGGACTGAAGAACAGGCCTCTGACTTCAGGGTGATTCATCATTTATCAGACAGCACTGTTGAAACTTATCTTAGAATCTTCTCTGTTTGTGCAAGATAATGAATCTTTTTCATTTTCTTTTCTAAAGTATTACCCTGTCCTCTCTCTTTCCCTTATCATATCACGTTTGGACTGATTATTATTAAGTTATTTCTATTTTTAATATCCTTGATTCTTCTATGACATGGGAATGACTTACAAACCTTTTTTTTGTTTGTTTTTTTAATAATAAATGTTCCACTAGATGATAATAGGCTGAGAGATGACGAGAGATGATGCAGTGAGACAAATGTTTTTTCTCTGTTCTCCTCGACAGAATTGACCACTATCAGCAGAGACTGCAGGCTCTGTTCTTTAAGAAGAAGTTTGCAGAGCGTCTGGGTGAAACCAAGCCCAAAGTTGAAGGTATGGACACACACAGAAAACTCCAAACTGACAATGAATTCAACTTTTTCTTTTTTCACGACCATGAATAAATGTCAAGGGTCATTTTGTGTCTTTCTGCATACATTTGATCTCCAGTCCACAAACACACTGCACTGGATTTGACTTCCTCTGGGAACGACTCTATATGAAACAACGTCACGTAAATGTACTGACTGACCTGATGCTGGAAATATTCACGTGCATGAATAATCGATGATACACCTCAGCAAATGTGCTTTTTTCCACATTTTCACAAGATGACGCCGCTCATTTGTGACCAATTCTTTTAAATTGAATTTGGAAAGGTTATACTGCACTGTACTGTACTGTACTGTACTGTACATGTGTACTTACAGTCATTCCCCTGAGAATTTGGACTTCAGTGCGTGTCTGAAAGCAGCTTTAGATTCTCTGATCAATACTCTCCTGTGTTATGACAAACAGACTTTTTGGGGGTCATACCACTTTACTGTATTATTATACACACAGTTACAGAACGACACACCAACAAACAAACTCCAGGTTCTTACACTAAAAGTGTCGTCACCTTTCGAACACTTTGACCAGTGCATTTCCCGAAGCCCTGTGAAGTCCCGTCTGTATGCTCAGTGTGCATGTGTGGAGTGTGGATGCTTGAAAGCAGCTCGCCAACTGTATATTTGGCCCGCTTCATTTTTTCCCCTGCAAACCAGCGTCCAGGTTACCAGGGAGGCTGTTTTGGAAAGCTGGCCCATGTTGCGAGGGGAGAGCCTCGCTCATAAACACTGTAGCCGACTTCAAAGCACCAGGGAAAAGGCTCCCAGTGACACATGTGTACATGTCCTGTACTGACAAAGTGGCTGTTTCAGCCACAGCTACTTGAAAGTCACGTCTCCAGTGGGATTAATGTCTCTCCGGGCTTTACTAAACACATCATCATTCTTGTGCCAACGTAATCCAGTGAGCGCGAGTTTAGATTGAAGTCTCCGGAATATTTGTTGTGAGATTTAAGCGTTCCCAGACCGACTGCGCTGTTCGTCAATGCCGTAATGTTGTCGAGTTCTCGTCTCCTTTTATAATTCGTCTTACGTTGTCATAATGTCTGGAAGAAAGTGTGTTTCCCTGGACCACCCAACATGTTGAAAAGACGGTGCGGTGTGCAGCCAAGCCTGACTGCGTCCAACAGAACAGGGTCAGCAGAGCCAGGAGAATAGTTCCCATGCTTTATTACAGCACAACGCACTGTAACAATAACAATACACATTCTGTTAATGATTTTCACATTCACACTGAGCTTTCCTCTGCTCTGCAGAGAGCGGGAAGCACCTGCACTCTGCCAGACCAGTGTGTTCCCGGGGGAGGGGGGGGGGAAAGGACAGCTTGGGATTATGTTTGGAATATTTCCCTCCCGCTGCTGTTTTATGGAGGGATGGAAGAACTTGATAGGTTTCCCCACTGAGCTGCGCTATTTTTGTGGGGAATATTGATCAATCATCGAAGGAGTGCTAAAATATGAAAGACAGGATCAGAACCTTTGGGCCCCAGACAGATGGTTCTTTAGTTGCATGTGTCTCCATTAGGGCTGAGACCGTGGCAGTCGGTGGAAAAAGACCAGATTGTTCTTCCTATAAGTTAAAGGTTTCGGTATCCATCACCAACCTATATGATTTTTCCAACTGCTTCCCCTCTCTCTCTCTCTTGTTTTCTTCAATTCTTCCTCAGCTCTCCTGAGCGCATCCAGGGAGGTGGTGCGGAGCAAGCGGCTCACTCAGATCCTGGAGGTGGTGCTGGCCTTTGGCAACTTCATGAACAAGGGCCAGAGAGGAAATGCCTTCGGCTTCAAGATCTCCAGCCTCAACAAGATCGCCGACACCAAGTCCAGCATAGACAGGTGGGCCATGTACCAAGAATTTCCCCTTGGGGATCAATAAAATATTCTGATTCTAAATTAATTTGTAACTCATTCATATGTTCTGAAAACATAAACCACAGAGCTCCCCAAAGGTTGTGTAGCACCCAACATTAATGCAAAGTAATAACACAGAACTCACAACATTGTTGTCCCTAATGACACTGAATAATTATCATACTGCCCTATATTCACTCATTCATTGTCTACCACTTTATCCTTCACAAGTTTTTAAAATAAAGCATAAATGTTTCCACAGAACAAATAATATACTGTAATTTTAAGGCCCACTTGCAATACCTTCATTAGCCACCAGTGCTCTGTGGTCAACGTGTTGTTAAAAGGAAAACACAGCTTAGATATGTAGAGACATAAATAATAATTCCAAACCTTGTTAAACTGAGGTAACGTCTCTCTGAGTCTGTGTTGATTGACGCGTTTAACCTTTGACCCGACAGGAACATCACCATGTTGCACTATCTGATCATGATCTTTGAGAAGAACTACCCGGACACGCTGCACATCCTGGAGGATCTCTACAGCGTCCCAGAGGCTGCCAAAGTCAAGTGAGTGCACAGTCTGTCACTGGAGGGAGGAAGAGTGTGGATCTACTCTCTCCTTTTTTTCCCCCTTTTTGGCTTCCCCCCCACTAGGGGTCGCCACAGCGAATGATCCAAACAGAGGTTCTAGGAGAGGTTTTTACGCCAAATGCCCTTTTTGACGCAACCCTTGGTACCGGCACTAGGATTACTCTGGATGTGGGGCCAACTCAGGAGGTCCAATTAACAATGAGTAATGGGGAGCCCTTGACTTAGCAGGGATTTGAACCGGCAGCCCCCCAGTTACAAGCACAATTCCCTTGGGAAAACAAAACATGTATAATAATATAATTGTGCTGTATATTAGCCAGAAACCTTAACACTGTACACAGAGACTGTGTAAACTTACTGATGTTCTTCTCAAACACAGATTGACATTATTTAAAATGAAAATGTGGACATAGAAATATCCTAAAATGTTAGAAAGTAAAATAACAAACATTTCCTCTGTCGTTCTCTTAGTTTGGCTGAGTTGGAGAAAGAGGTGAACAATATCAGGAGTGGACTGAAGGCTCTGGAGGCGGTGAGTTGTTGTGTGTTTGTGTCATGTTTCCGCCCTTTGGTTCTTCTCCGGTCTGTAATCATGTGTTGGAGTTGGGCAGAGCGGGACGGCGGGGTGAGGTGTCTTAAATGCTGCTCTTAGGTTACATCGTCATCGCTGCCACACACAAGCAGAACATACGCACGTCGCACTTCACAGAAACACCAGCGGCACATGTTGACGCTGTGCTTCTCTTTCTCCTTTGCCTTCATCGCCAGGAGCTGCACTACCAGCAGAGCAGGACGAGGGAACGCGGGGACAAGTTTGTGGCCGTGATCAGCGACTTCATCACCGTGGCTGGCTTCAGCTTCTCTGAACTGGAGGACCAGCTGAGTGAAGCCAAGGACAAGGTAGTCACCAGCTTCACCTCCGCGTAGTGTCCCCGTTCTCGGGGTAGGATGGAGGTTATTAACCGTCTCCAAGGAAACTAGCGTTACTGTCCTAAAGCAAACATTGGTCATCATGTTGTGTAGCTATGCCAACCCCAACAGAGAGTCTCTTGTACATACCATAAAGTGGTCCAACAGTAATCCCCAAGCATGGAGATGTTTTCCAACATCGCTGCTCTTTAATGCTTAATAATACTCGTAGTCCATTATAGCAGTAGAACAACTGCTGACAGGGAGTTTTTACATGTGGAATATCTGGCAAAAACATGTCGTGTCTGCTTAGGTGATGATGTGCTGCATTTTTGAAGGGGTGTCCCATTTCGGTGGGGTGGAACTTTAGTCACTACCGCTTGTTAGTTCCAAGTGGGAAGGGCCAAGGAGGTTGGAGAAGTGGTCGGGGTAAGAGTAAGAAATGGGATCGGGTTCCCAAACCTGCAGACACGTCAGACACTGACGAAGAACCGAAGGGAGAAGCTGTGAAACTCTGTGCGATCCCTCTTCGTCTGCTGTGATGAGTTCAGCAGCGCTGGGGAAACGCGGCATTGAAAGATGACTCTTGGATTTTCCCCCCTCACATTACTGTATTCTCTTTGTGTTTCCTCTTCTTTAAAGTCACTCTCTTGAATCGGCGCTCTCCCTCTGTGAGCAGCTGGGACAAACGGCCTCTTGAACCCCCGCTGGCTCGTCTTCTGATGTATGTTTGGGAGAATATACGCTTAAGACATCAGCAGCGGGAATGTGGGAATCCCAGAGTGTTGAAAAGATGCATGTGAACGTGTTATTCAGTTTACAGGGCCAGTGGTGCAGCTATAGAAGCATTGTCACAGTTATCCTCTAACGCTGCTGCTGCTGCAACCAAAATAAGACTGTGGGAGAGAACGACAGGAGGAAGGGCCACTGGGTTCCATGTAGAGTCTCCTCTTTACTTAATTGTTTGTTTAAGGAGGAGGTCGGTCAAGAAATTGGAGGGAAAACAGGTCAGTTAGGACGTCACGGGAGGAGCAGGCCACTGGTTACTGCTGTAAAACAAAAGAACTTGTGTTCGCCGGCCCAGACTCTGAACACACACACCGTGTCTGTGTGTGTCTCTGTGTGTGTGTGTGTGTGTGTGTGTGCGTGTGTGTGTGTGTGTTAAGTGGGGAGTCTGACGCATAAACTCTGAGCTTGTCGAGGCTCTTTGACGCTCTGTTAGGTTTCCAGTGGAATACAAATATGGAAGTGTGGGCGTGCACTCACATCTTCAGGAGGGAGAGAAGGATGACTGCACAGAGCAGGCGGTCCACCGAGGCTCGTCAAGCTCCATGGCAACCAATCCGTGTGTGTGTTTGTAAAAGACACACGCACCCCCTCCACACACACACTACTCCGTACATTACAGAGGATTACAGTTGTCCACGGTCATGTGGGTCATTGGGACAGAGGTTTCCTAGAGGTGAGAGGGGGATTTTAAATTTTTTTTTTTGATCCATGGAGAGATTTGTTGGATTTATACTTCACAACACGTCCACACAAACATCTCATCAACACTGTCGCACAGAGAATACCAGATTATTTTTTCTTTGTCCAAGAGCAACACAGCTGCAGCAGAAAACAGAGCAGGGAGTGCTTCACCGTCCCACATGTGCTGTTCAGAGCGAGTGGTGGAGATAAAAGAGGGAATCATGAGTGCCAGTGGTAGATTAAGCATGAAAGAATCAAACGCATCACTCATGTCTAATATAAATCTGTTTCTCAGAGCACACAGGAATCAACCTGGGAGTTAGTTCATCCACCACAGCTTCTTCATATGTATATATCATCCTCCAAGTTATTGATACAGTTATTAATCACAGATTTGCTTATAAAGGCAGTCCCAACATTAAGAAATGTAAAGAAAATGATAACAATATAGGATTTAGATGTTAAATCTTTAACATGGGAAACTTTAAGACCTGGAAGCTGCTGTTGACTGATCATCAATCACTCGTGTGATTTATAAAATACATGATGTTCTAATGAAGAAGACCTGAGACCTTTAACTCCTCAGGAGAATGTTTATTCACTATCACCCCCTGGTGGTTGTTCAATAAAGTGTCACTTCCTGTCAGATTTGACTTTATCCACTTGTTGATATAAAGTCAGTGATCACCGTGATGATAATTTTACATGGCAACATTTGAGTGTCTGTAGTTAAACACGTCCAGTTAGTGAGGTTCAGTGTCGCGCTCACATCCGCTCCTCGTGTCGCGAGTTCCACTGGAAAATTCATTAAGTATCTGATATTTTAATTGACATTGACAGGAGTTGTTTTGTGTTGTGTGCAATGAAAGCACCAGCTTTTATACAGCGTCTCTTTGTCATTAAACTTCCAGCCTCACAGGTGAAGGTTGCAGACAAATGAAAGACAAACTTATTAGCTTATTTTATTTGGACCTCACCGTGTTTGATGATGACGGATCATGAGAAAACCACGCCCGTCCTTTGTGCTGAAAACAAATGCTGTTTCTACACAGATGTTAATTAGATAATGAGTTAATGAGTTAATTAGATAATGAGTTAATGAGTTAATTAGATAATGAGTTAATTAGATATCATTTAACTCCCTTAACACTGAAATACATTTGTAGATTTATGAAAAGTATGTTTGTGTGAGTCTGTGTGAAAATGAGCTAAATCCGTGTGACCTCTTGCTCCCCTTTTTTCAGTTTGTGTGTGTGTGTGCATGTTTGTGTGCATGTGTGTGTGCATGTGTGTGTTTTCACTCCTTTAGCACAGACCCGAGGGGACGAGAGGAAACCGATTTGACCAGACACATAATTACAGGCGAGAGAGGGAGGATGGCGGGGGTTGCTATGGGGACCAGCCCATAATGACAGGATGGTTTTCGAGTCCTCAGAAAAAGATCGAGCCCCAACTCCTTTATATCACAACACTAGGACCACGTACAGTATCGTCGTCTCATGTGAACGAGAACATTTGATAAGTTTTGTGTCGCTGAGAATAGAGCAGAGTGAAGAGTGAAGCACAGCAGACGCTGCTGCTGCTGCTCTCGTGCTGCACGGCTGTTGTACAGTCGTATAGTCGCACGGTGACACCTGCTCAGCGTGAATATTTAGATTTTACACCAAATATTTACACCTGCTCCTCTGCAGGTGGTACTTCTACTGCCAAGCATTAAACAGGAAGACCGTTATTATCAAGTCCAGTCAACTTTATTTCTAGAGCACATTTAAAAACAAACATAAAGGTAAAATAGTAACATAATAACATGGTAAAATGGTACTGAGACTCATCTTAATTAACAAACACTGTGTCCGTGCTCTGTACATTTGGCAGAACCGTGCAGCCACCGTGTGTCCTGCAGGAGAACGAGTGTCCACGGTTTTCTGATGTTGTTCTGTTGTTCTTTAACTTTAAATACACTGAGTGTGTGTTGCTTTGCTGTGTAGGAGGTTTGACTGCAGGCATCGTCCTGGCACAGCGCGCTGAACAGCTTGGAGAGAACAGGGTGAACATAAGGCGGTCAAATGATGCTGCCGTTCTCCCTCCGTGTGTGTGTGTGTGCAAGTTTGTGTTTCCACTCTTTTTTTTGGGAGGAACATCAAGCGTATGAATTAAAGGTGCACATGTACGCTCACGTGTGCTAATCACAATCATACACACGTTTATATGCGTCATATTTTTGGAAAAATCCTATTAAAATACAATAATGAAACCTTTTCTTTCTTTTTTTTAACAGTTTGGCAAATGTCTGAAGCACTTTGGGGAGGATGAAGGGAGGATGCAGCCCGACGAGTTCTTTGGGATCTTCGACACCTTTTTACAGTCATTCTGTGAAGCGCGGCAAGACCTGGAGAACATGCAGCGGCGCAAGGATGAGGAGGAGCGGCGGGCGCGGATGGAGGCCATGGTAAAATATGCATGTGTTTATGCTGAGTGGGAGAAACACAGTGTGTGGCTGTCTGAAACTCAGCATAGAAAGCATCGTAGTTACTGCAGTGTCCAGCAGGGGGAGCTGTGCATCCACTTTTGTTATCCATGTTATGTTGATGTATATTTTTCTCAGAACCAGGGTTCATTTCTTAACCTAAAGTTTGTGCTGTGAAAGCTGAGGACAAAAGAAAATTAAAAAAGAAAATCAGCATCTGGAAATATATATATATATATATATATATACATATATATATATATATATATATATATATATATATATATATATATATACATATATACTGTATACAAATATCTTTGTATCTTGGCAAATGTCCACTGACACTAACCAAACCAAACTGTTGACGTTTTCCAGCTCAAAGAACAGAGGGAGCGGGAAAGACGGGCCAAGAAGACCGGGGCAGCGGAGGAAGTCGGCGGCGAGTTTGACGACCTGGTCTCGGCGCTGCGTTCCGGCGAGGTCTTCGACAAGGACCTGAACAAGTTCAAACGTAACCGCAAGCGCTCGGTGAACCAGCTGGTGGAGGGCGGTGGCCGCGAGCGAGCGGTCACCAAGGTCAACTACTAGGCTGAGGAACACAAGGAGACATGAACATGTAACATCTAAATTCTGCCGTGGCGTAGATTGATTTCTTAGCACCTTTTAGTCCAGGTCCTTGAACAGTGACGTTTTTCTGACGCTGATGTAAAAGTGGCTGGAACAGATGTGAACGGACAAGGATGCAACGCTCTCCTCTTTTTCCAACCTGTTAGTCGTGGACGTTTGTGCGATCTCCTGAGGCGACGGAGGAACGAGAGAGATCCATGGAACGGAGCAACAAACCACTGTGACACATTATCCCATGTCTCGTCACCATACGCCCTCTGACCCTCACCGCTCTGTTATTCTTCAAAAACCCTTTCGTGTTCCTCAGAACGCAACAGTCCCGTCTCTGTTGCTGCCTGGTTTTTGGATCGGCCAGTCACACTGTACATAGACACCAGACCAAGAGAAAGAATCGGGAAAGGTACGACGGAGGCTGATATAAGTGAGACGGACAGAGAAGGTGGAAAAGGGAGGGGAAGTAAGCCATAACTTCCACAATCAGGTGTCCCTCACAAAAGACGCCTTCAGCCACAGAGCGGATAATCATGGACTTTCAGAGAAGGACGTTGTCAAATCCCAGAGAGCGTTGGGGGACGGACACATGGTGGCGGCGGCGGCAGCAGTGGCAGGGGTGTGAAGGTTCCTTCCCCCCGGTCTCCTCAGCACACAGCATTCCCAGGCTGGATGTACGTCCTGTACGTCCTGAGCTGCAACTCCAGAGGACAGACAGACGGAGACTGTGCCACACGGGTGACGTCTCGCCGACACCTCAGTGATTTGTGCTCTGGCATCAAACCGTGCCAAAGTGACGAGAAAACAAATGTAAATGTATTAATACAAACAACATACTGCAATTAGACCTGGATATATATTTATATTTAGATGCAGACGAGCTAATTGCAAAGATGTAGAGGTTTTTTTTTATTGTTTTTCAAGGCGTTTTGGGGGTTTTTGTACACGGTGCATATGTGTTGGTGTTGAGAGTTCACATTTGCTGTTGAAGTGAATTTCTATACATTTTGCGCTTTATGTAAAAAAAAAAAAAAAAGAAAGAAAAAAAAGAGATAATTGCTGGTCCTTTTCACACCTGTATGTGTTTGCACTGTAGCTTTTCTCCCACACGTCCAGCACGTGTCCTCTTTGTATTTAAACTCCTAATCTATAACAAAGACAATGAAGGAATGTCATCAATTAATTTAATCTGACGGGAACCAACTCTCTCTCTCTCTGCCTGCACAGATGATTTTCACGTGAATGTGTGTGTGTGTGTGTGTGTGTGTACTCTTCTTAAATCAGGATTTTCTCTGACTGTGTTTTTAATGACTAGATTTACCTGGTGCTAAAAACATGTGCTGTCTTGACTGAACCGTCAGGCACAAATTAACCAGTGTTTGATCGCTCGCTCACCAAAATTCATCCTTACATCATCTGTGTTTGTACGTCAGTCGCCATAGTTACATGTACTGAGTCTGTTACTGCAACGAAAGCACTTAGAAGAAGCAACATTTAGTGTTAGACGATGACCGGAAACAACAGCTTATGAAAAGTATCCTCACGTCCATCTTTACGCGCAGCTTCTCTCATGTTTTGAGTTATTAAAAGTATGATAATCCGATGGGTTCTGAAAGCTGAAAGTGAAAACATGCTCCACAGATGAACCCAGAGAGCAGTCCGAGGGCAAACCACACACTGAGCTCGTATGAAAACGCTCTGATTATCTTGGTTTTTTTTTGGTTCTTCTGTAACCGTCTCAGTCCGCTCCGTCCTCGTGTTTACTGCGCTTCGGGTCCAGAGTGCAAGAAACGTGGACTTAATCTGTGAGACGTAATCTAATCACAACAAACCGTGTCGATAGAAAGAGAGGTGTCATGTTCAAAACCTTTGTGTTTTTGCATTCAAATTTGATTAGTCAGCACATCAGTGGCTGCTTTAGTTTATTTAAAGTAAAATAACTGTTTATTCTTAACTTTGGACACAGAGGATTCATGTGGTGGTTTGTTCTCCTCGCCAAAATCTCTCCCGCTGCACTTAATCTAATCTAGTCCTTATGTATTTGTATTGATCTGCCTGAGACTGTTTTTGTGTTTCCAAAACATGAACATGGACTGAGGCTTACACTTGGATTTAGACTCTGTGGCGCCATCTTGTGGCCGTATGTTGTATCACTGTGTTCCAGCCGAAATAACGCCCTCTAGTGTTCCTCAGTGTGACTGCATGTTATCATGAGAAGCTGACGTGATTGTAAAGACGACCCAGGATCTTTAGTTCACATGTCCCCACACTTCAGAGATGAACCAAAAAAAGACTGAAACTTTGCGACACTTTAAGAGAATTTAAAAAAAGAGGTCCTTATCATACGGTTTCTTCTTCCTCTTCTTCTTCTTCTTCTTCTTCTTCTTCTTCTTCTTCTCCTTCTCCTGCCCCTCATGTATATTTGAGCTCTTGAGTTTTCTAACCTGTGCTTCTGTCTCGTCCCAGTTAATCACATTTACTATAGCAGACTTCAGCAGTCTAACCTGTATCGTAGTGCAGACCATGTACGCAGGGGTCCTCGCATCATTGTCAGTATTATTTCATGTTTGTGTTACATGTTTATTTTTGGCCATTGATTGGCTGATTTTTATTTTTTTTTTTCGGATTGTAAAGATGGAAACCAGAGGAATGAAATTGAGTAGCTTGTTCAATGCACTTTTATTATAGGACATTTCCATTCACGGCGCCGCATCGAGGGCTTTAGGTGCCTCAGAAAACAGCGAGGGTGCAACACAAGAGCGGGAAAGACCACGAGTAATCTGCAGGAGAAGGAATTATGTACAAAGAGGTGACACAAGCATGAAAACCTCACCTGTCGTTTGTGTTTACAGAGGGATAAAGGGGGGGTAGTTTGTCTCCGTCAGCACATTTCCTGTCAGCTGACACTTGGCATTGATGGTGCATGCCTGACAACGTGTGATTGTAAATGTGTTGACTTGAACCCTTTTTTGCTTGCAGTATCAATCACACCTGATCTGTCCCTGCCTGAGATAACGTTGCACCCAGTGTTAGAGGTCGTGTAGCGGCGAGGAGTCAGTATTTTTATGTTTGGAAAAAAAGAAAAGAAATATCCTCCTCAGAAAGATGTACAGTTGGAAAAAAAAAGGATTTTTGTACATCATTCTTGATGTTTGAGATATGATTTAAAAAAAAAAAAGAAATATTAAAACGTTGAGGAATGTTCCATTTTTCTGTATATTGTACCTCTATTTATTTGCCTTATTTAGTTTGCTATATTTTGTATGTACACAAAGCATTACAACGAAATGTTATATTAAATATATGAATAATTCAACTGTGGTCCTCGTATGATGGATAATTTTGAGACTTGTATAAGGATGAGAATCTTGTTTGGTTTTTTTCCATTTGTTTTTTTGTATTTTTATTCTCACCCTGTGTCTTTTGTAGGGTAACAATAAAGTGTTGTCCCTGACAAGTGAGCGTTGATTCTGTTCTTCGTGACCGCGACACGAACCCTGTTTCAGTCATACAGTTATTGTGCTGCTACAGGAGGAGAGAGTGATTTACAGTGTACAAGTACATGTGCATGTACTCTGAAAACTAGATTAATATATTAATATTTAATTTATAAACTTAACTGACAATTTCAATTAAGTTAATTCATTCTATGATTAGTTAAAGTTTTATATATATATATATATATATATATATATATATATAATAGTCATACTATACTATGACGTTTCTGACCGATTTTGGACGACATGCTATACTATGACGTTTTTGACCGATTTTAGACGACATACTATACTATGACGTTTTTGACCGATTTTAGACGACATACTATACTATGACGTTTTTGACCGATTTTGGACGACATACTATACTATGACGTTTTTGACCGATTTTGGACGACATGCTATACTATGACGTTTTTGACCGATTTTGGACGACATGCTATACTATGACGTTTTTGACCGATTTTGGACGACATGCTATACTATGATGTTTTTGACCGATTTTGGATGGCATGCTATACTATGACGTTTTTGACCGATTTCGGACGACATGCTATACTATGACTTTTTTGACCAATTTTGGACGACATGCTATACTATGATGTTTTTGACCGATTTTAGACGACATGCTATACTATGACTTTTTTGACCGATTTTGGACGACATGCTATACTATGACTTTTTTGACTGATTTTGGACGGCATGCTATACTATGACGTTTTTGACCAATTTTGGACGACATACTATACTATGACTTTTTTGACCGATTTTGGACGACATACTATACTATGACTTTTTTGACCGATTTTGGACGACATACTATACTATGAAGTTTTTGACCGATTTTAGACGACATGCTATACTATGACGTTTTTGACCGATTTTAGACGACATACTATACTATGACGTTTTTGACCGATTTTGGACGACATACTATACTATGAAGTTTTTGACCGATTTTAGACGACATACTATACTATGACGTTTTTGACCGATTTTGGACGACATGCTATACTATGACGTTTTTGACCGATTTTGGACGACATGCTATCCTATGACTTTTTTGGATGTCATGCTATACTATGACGTTTTTGACCGATTTTGGACGACATGCTATACTATGACGTTTTTGACCGATTTTGGACGACATGCTATACTATGACGTTTTTGACCGATTTTGGAGGACATGCTATACTATGACTTTTTTGACCGATTTTGGACGACATGCTATACTATGACGTTTTTGACCGATTTTAGACGACATGCTATACTATGACGTTTTTGACCAATTTCGGACGACATGCTATTCTATGACTTTTTTGACCGATTTTGGATGGCATGCTATACTATGACTTTTTTGACCGATTTTGGACGACATGCTATACTATGACGTTTTTGACCAATTTTGGACGACATACTATACTATGACTTTTTTGACCGATTTTGGACGACATGCTATACTATGACTTTTTTGACTGATTTTGGACGGCATGCTATACTATGACGTTTTTGACCAATTTTGGACAACATACTATACTATGACTTTTTTGACCGATTTTGGACGACATACTATACTATGACGTTTTTGACCGATTTTGGACGACATGCTATACTATGACTTTTTTGGACGTCATGCTATACTATGACGTTTTTGACCGATTTTGGACGACATGCTATACTATAACGTTTTTGACCGATTTTGGACGACATGCTATACTACGACTTTTTTGACTGATTTTGGACGACATACTAACCTATGACTTTTTTGACTGATTTTGGACGACATACTATACTATGACGTTTTTGACAGATTTTGGACGACATGCTATACTATGACTTTTTTGACTGATTTTGGACGGCATGCTATACTATGACGTTTTTGACCAATTTTGGACGACATACTATACTATGACTTTTTTGACCGATTTTGGACGACATACTATACTATGACTTTTTTGACCGATTTTGGACGACATACTATACTATGAAGTTTTTGACCGATTTTAGACGACATGCTATACTATGACGTTTTTGACCGATTTTAGACGACATACTATACTATGACGTTTTTGACCGATTTTGGACGACATACTATACTATGAAGTTTTTGACCGATTTTAGACGACATACTATACTATGACGTTTTTGACCGATTTTGGACGACATGCTATACTATGACGTTTTTGACCGATTTTGGACGACATGCTATCCTATGACTTTTTTGGATGTCATGCTATACTATGACGTTTTTGACCGATTTTGGACGACATGCTATACTATGACGTTTTTGACCGATTTTGGACGACATGCTATACTATGACGTTTTTGACCGATTTTGGAGGACATGCTATACTATGACTTTTTTGACCGATTTTGGACGACATGCTATACTATGACGTTTTTGACCGATTTTAGACGACATGCTATACTATGACGTTTTTGACCAATTTCGGACGACATGCTATTCTATGACTTTTTTGACCGATTTTGGATGGCATGCTATACTATGACTTTTTTGACCGATTTTGGACGACATGCTATACTATGACGTTTTTGACCAATTTTGGACGACATACTATACTATGACTTTTTTGACCGATTTTGGACGACATGCTATACTATGACTTTTTTGACTGATTTTGGACGGCATGCTATACTATGACGTTTTTGACCAATTTTGGACAACATACTATACTATGACTTTTTTGACCGATTTTGGACGACATACTATACTATGACGTTTTTGACCGATTTTGGACGACATGCTATACTATGACTTTTTTGGACGTCATGCTATACTATGACGTTTTTGACCGATTTTGGACGACATGCTATACTATAACGTTTTTGACCGATTTTGGACGACATGCTATACTACGACTTTTTTGACTGATTTTGGACGACATACTAACCTATGACTTTTTTGACTGATTTTGGACGACATACTATACTATGACGTTTTTGACAGATTTTGGACGACATGCTATACTATGACGTTTTTGACCGATTTTGGACGACATGCTATACTATGACTTTTTTGACCGATTTTGGACGACATGCTATACTATGACGTTTTTGACCGATTTTAGACGACATGCTATACTATGACGTTTTTGAACAATTTTGGACGACATACTATACTATGAGGTTTTTTGACCAATTTTAGACGACATACTATACTATGACTTTTTTGACCGATTTTGGACGACATGCTATACTATGACTTTTTTGACCGATTTTAGACGACATGCTATACTATGACTTTTTGGAGTGATTTTGGACGACATACTATACTTTGACGTTTTTGACCAATTTTTGACGACATACTATACTATGACGTTTTTGACCGATTTTGGACGACATGCTATACTATGACGTTTTTGACCGATTTTAGACGACATACTATACTATGACTTTTTTGACCGATTTTGGACGACATACTATACTATGACTTTTTTGACCGATTTTGGATGACATACTATACTATGAAGTTTTTGACCGATTTTAGACGACATGCTATACTATGACGTTTTTGACCGATTTTAGACGACATACTATACTATGACGTTTTTGACCGATTTTGGACGACACACTATACTATGACGTTTTTGACCGATTTTAGACGACATACTATACTATGACGTTTTTGACCGATTTTGGACGACATGCTATACTATGACGTTTTTGACCGATTCTGGACGACATGCTATACTATTACGTTTTTGACCGATTTTGGACGACATACTATACTATGACGTTTTTGACCGATTTTGGACGAAATGCTATACTATGACTTTTTTGACCGATTTTGGACGAAATGCTATACTATGACGTTTTTGACCGATTTTAGACGACATGCTATACTATGACTTTTTTGACCGATTTTAGACGACATACTATACTATGACTTTTTTGACCGATTTTAAACGACATGCTATACTATGACGTTTTTGACCGATTTTGGACGACATGCTATACTATGACTTTTTTGGACGTCATGCTATACTATGACGTTTTTGACCGATTTTGGACGACATGCTATACTATGACGTTTTTGACCAATTTTGGACGACATACTATACTATGACTTTTTTGACCGATTTTGGACGACATGCTATACTATGACTTTTTTGACTGATTTTGGACGGCATGCTATACTATGACGTTTTTGACCAATTTTGGACAACATACTATACTATGACTTTTTTGACCGATTTTGGACGACATACTATACTATGACGTTTTTGACCGATTTTGGACGACATGCTATACTACGACTTTTTTGACTGATTTTGGACGACGTACTAACCTATGACTTTTTTGACTGATTTTTGACGACATACTATACTATGACTTTTTTTGACCGATTTTGGACGACATACTATACTATGACTTTTTTTGACCGATTTTGGACGACATACTATACTATGACGTTTTTGACCGATTTTGGACGACATGCTATACTATGACGTTTTTGACCGATTTTGGACGACATGCTATACTATGACGTTTTTGACCGATTTTGGACGACATGCTATACTATGACGTTTTTGACCGATTTTAGACGACATGCTATACTATGACGTTTTTGAACAATTTTGGACGACATGCTATACTATGACTTTTTTGACCGATTTTAGACGACATGCTATACTATGACTTTTTGGAGTGATTTTGGACGACATACTATACTTTGACGTTTTTGACCAATTTTTGACGACATACTAAACTATGACTTTTTGGAGTGATTTTGGACGACATACTATACTATGACGTTTTTGACCAATTTTGGACGATATACTATACTATGACTTTTTGGAGTGATTTTGGACGACATACTATACTATGACGTTTTTGACCAATTTTGGACGACATACTATACTATGACGTTTTTGACCAATTTTTGACGACATACTATACTATGACTTTTTGGAGTGATTTTGGACGACATACTATACTATGACGTTTTTGACCGATTTTAGACGACATACTATACTATGACGTTTCTGACCGATTTTGGACGACATACTATACTATGACGTTTTTGACCGATTTTGGACGACATGCTATACTATGACGTTTTTGACCGATTTTAGACGACATACTATACTATGAGTGTGGCCCTGCGATGGACTGGCGAACTGTCCAGGGTGTACCCCGCCTATCGCCCGATGTAGCTGAGATTGGCACAGCACCCCCCGCGACCCTCTGATGGAGGATAAAGCGGTAGATGATGATGACTGACTATACTATGACGTTTTTGACCGATTTTAGACGACATACTATACTATGACGTTTTTGACCGATTTTAGACGACATGCTATACTATGACGTTTTTGACCGATTTTAGACGACATGCTATACTATGACGTTTTTGACCGATTTTGGACGACATACTATACTATGACGTTTTTGACCGATTTTGGACGACATGCTATACTATGACGTTTTTGACCGATTTTGGACGACATGCTATACTATGACGTTTTTGACCGATTCTGGACGACAGGCTATACTATGACTTTTTTGACCAATTTTGGACGACATGCTATACTATGACGTTTTTGACCAATTTTGGACGACATACTATACTATGACTTTTTTGACCGATTTTGGACGACATGCTATACTATGACTTTTTTGACTGATTTTGGACGGCATGCTATACTATGACGTTTTTGACCAATTTTGGACGACATACTATACTATGACTTTTTTGACCGATTTTGGACGACATACTATACTATGAAGTTTTTGACCGATTTTAGACGACATGCTATACTATGACGTTTTTGACCGATTTTAGACGACATACTATACTATGACGTTTTTGACCGATTTTGGACGACATACTATACTATGACGTTTTTGACCGATTTTAGACGACATACTATACTATGACGTTTTTGACCGATTTTGGACGACATGCTATACTATGACGTTTTTGACCGATTTTGGACGACATGCTATCCTATGACTTTTTTGGATGTCATGCTATACTATAACGTTTTTGACCGATTTTGGACGACATGCTATACTATGACGTTTTTGACCGATTTTGGACGACATGCTATACTATGACGTTTTTGACCGATTTTGGAGGACATGCTATACTATGACTTTTTTGACTGATTTTGGATGGCATGCTATACTATGACGTTTTTGACCAATTTTGGACAACATACTATACTATGACTTTTTTGACCGATTTTGGACGACATACTATACTATGACGTTTTTGACCGATTTTGGACGACATGCTATACTATGACTTTTTTGGACGTCATGCTATACTATGACGTTTTTGACCGATTTTGGACGACATGCTATACTATAACGTTTTTGACCGATTTTGGACGACATGCTATACTACGACTTTTTTGACTGATTTTGGACGACATACTAACCTATGACTTTTTTGACTGATTTTTGACGACATACTATACTATGACTTTTTTTGACCGATTTTGGACGACATACTATACTATGACTTTTTTTGACCGATTTTGGACGACATACTATACTATGACGTTTTTGACAGATTTTGGACGACATGCTATACTATGACGTTTTTGACCGATTTTGGACGACATGCTATACTATGACTTTTTTGACCGATTTTGGACGACATGCTATACAATGACGTTTTTGACCGATTTTAGACGACATGCTATACTATGACGTTTTTGAACAATTTTGGACGACATACTATACTATGAGGTTTTTTGACCGATTTTAGACGACATACTATACTATGAGGTTTTTTGACCGATTTTAGACGACATACTATACTATGACTTTTTTGATCGATTTTGGACGACATGCTATACTATGACTTTTTTGACCGATTTTAGACGACATGCTATACTATGACTTTTTGGAGTGATTTTGGACGACATACTATACTATGACGTTTTTGACCAATTTTGGACGACATACTATACTATGACTTTTTGGAGTGATTTTGGACGACATACTATACTATGACGTTTTTGACCAATTTTGGACGACATACTATACTATGACGTTTTTGACCAATTTTTGACGACATACTATACTATGACTTTTTGGAGTGATTTTGGACGACATACTATACTATGACGTTTTTGACCGATTTTGGACGACATGCTATACTATGACGTTTTTGACCGATTTTAGACGACATACTATACTATGACTTTTTTGACCGATTTTGGACGACATACTATACTATGACTTTTTTGACCGATTTTGGATGACATACTATACTATGAAGTTTTTGACCGATTTTAGACGACATACTATACTATGACGTTTTTGACCGATTTTGGACGACATGCTATACTATGACGTTTTTGACCGATTCTGGACGACATGCTATACTATGACTTTTTTGACCGATTTTAGACGACATACTATACTATGACTTTTTTGACCGATTTTAAACGACATGCTATACTATGACGTTTTTGACCGATTTTGGACGACATGCTATACTATGACTTTTTTGGACGTCATGCTATACTATGACGTTTTTGACCGATTTTGGACGACATGCTATACTATGACGTTTTTGACCGATTTTGGACGACATGCTATACTATGACGTTTTTGACTGATTTTGGACGACATGCTATACTATGACTTTTTTGACCGATTATGGACGACATGCTATACTATGACTTTTTTGACCGATTTTGGACGACATGCTATACTGTGACTTTTTTGACCGATTTTGGACGACATGCTATACTATGACGTTTTTGACCGATTTTGGATTTCAAGTATAGTATGTCGTCCAAAAAGTCATAGGTTAGTATATCGGCCAAAATCAGTCAAAAAAGTCATAGTATAGTATGTTGTCCAAAATCAGTCCAAAAAGTCATAGGTTAGTATGTCGTCAAAAATCAGTCAAAAAAGTCATAGTATAGTATGTCGTCCAAAATCAGTCAAAAAAGTCGTAGTATAGTATGTCGTCAAAAATCAGTCAAAAAAGTCATAGTATAGTATGTCGTCCAAAAACGGTCAAAAAAGTCATAATATAGTATGTCGTCCAAACTCGGTCAAAAACGTCATAATATAGCATGTCGTCCAAAAACGGTCAAAAAAGTCATAGTAGAGTATGTCGTCCAAAAACAGTCAAAAAAGTCATAGTATAGTATGTCGTCCAAAATCGGTCAAAAAAAGTCATAGTATAGTATGTCGTCCAAAATCAGTCCAAAAAGTCATAGTATAGTATGTCGTCAAAAATCAGTCCAAAAAGTCATAGGTTAGTATGTCGTCCAAAATCGGTCAAAGAAGTCACAGTATAGTATATCGTCCAAAAACGGTCAAAAACGTCATAGTATAGTATGTTGTCAAAAATCAGTCAAAAAAGTCATAGTATAGTATGTCGTCCAAAATCAGTCAAAAACGTCATAGTACAGTATGTCGTCCAAAATCGGTCAAAAACGTCATAGTAAAGTATGTCGTCCAAAAACAGTCAAAAAAGTCATAGTATAGTATGTCGTCCAAAATCGGTCAAAAAAAGTCATAGTATAGTATGTCGTCCAAAATCAGTCCAAAAAGTCATAGGTTAGTATGTCATCCAAAATCAGTTAAAAAAAGTCATAGGTTAGTATGTCATCAAAATTCAGTCAAAAAAGTCATAGTATAGTATGTCGTCCAAAATCGGTCAAAAACGTCATAGTATAGTATGTCGTCCAAAAACAGTCAAAAAAGTCATAGTATAGTATGTCGTCCAAAATCGGTCAAAAAAAGTCATAGAATAGTATGTCGTCCAAAATCAGTCCAAAAGGTCATAGGTTAGTATGTCATCCAAAATCAGTTAAAAAAAGTCATAGGTTAGTATGTCATCAAAATTCAGTCAAAAAAGTCATAGTATAGTATGTCGTCCAAAATCAGTCCAAAAAGTCATAGGTTAGTATGTCGTCCAAAATCAGTCAAAAAAGTCATGGTATAGTATGTCGTCCAAAATCGGTCAAAAAAGTCATAGTATAGCATGTCGTCCAAAATCGGTCAAAAACGTCATAGTATAGTATGTTGTCCAAAATCACACAAAAAAGTCATAGTATAGTATGTCGTCCAAAATCGGTCAAAAAAAGTCATAGTATAGTATGTAGTCCAAAATCAGTCCAAAAAGTCATAGGCTAGTATGTCGTCCAAAATCAGTCAGAAAAGTCATAGTATAGTATGTCGTCCAAAATCAGTCCAAAAAGTCATAGGTTAGTATGTCGTCCAAAATCAGTCAAAAAAGTCATAGTATAGTATGTCGTCCAAAATCACTCAAAAAAGTCATAGTATAGTATGTTGTCCAAAATCACACAAAAAAGTCATAGTATAGTTTGTCGTCAAAAATCAGTCCAAAAAGTCATAGTATAGTATGTCGTCAAAAATCAGTCAAAAAAGTCATAGGTTAGTATGTCGTCCAAAATCAGTCAAAAAAGTCGTAGTATAGTATGTCGTCAAAAATCAGTCCAAAAAGTCATAGTATAGTATGTCGTCCAAAATCGGTCAAAAAAGTCATAGTATAGTATGTCATCAAAATTCAGTCAAAAAAGTCATAGTATAGTATGTTGTCCAAAATCACTCAAAAAAGTCATAGTATATTATGTCGTCCAAAATCGGTCAAAAAAAGTCATAGTATAGTATGTCGTCCAAAATCAGTCCAAAAAGTCATAGGTTAGTATGTCGTCCAAAATCAGTCAAAAAAGTCATAGTATAGTATGTCATCCAAAATCAGTCCAAAAAGTCATAGTATAGTATGTCGTCCAAAATCGGTCAAAAAAAGTCATAGTATAGTATGTCGTCCAAAATCAGTCCAAAAAGTCATAGCATAGTATGTCGTCCAAAATCAGTCCAAAAAGTCATAGTATAGTATGTCGTCAAAAATCAGTCAAAAAAGTCATAGGTTAGTATGTCGTCCAAAATCGGTCAAAGAAGTCACAGTATAGTATATTGTCCAAAAACGGTCAAAAACGTCATAGTATAGTATGTCGTCAAAAATCAGTCAAAAAAGTCAGAGTATAGCATGTCGTCCAAAAACGGTCAAAAAAGTCATAGTAGAGTATGTCGTCCAAAAACAGTCAAAAAAGTCATAGTATAGTATGTCGTCCAAAATCGGTCAAAAAAAGTCATAGTATAGTATGTCGTCCAAAATCAGTCCAAAAAGTCATAGTATAGTATGTCGTCAAAAATCAGTCAAAAAAGTCATAGGTTAGTATGTCGTCCAAAATCGGTCAAAGAAGTCACAGTATAGTATATCGTTCAAAAACGGTCAAAAACGTCATAGTATAGTATGTCGTCAAAAATCAGTCAAAAAAGTCATAGTATAGTATGTCGTCCAAAATCAGTCCAAAAAGTCATAGGTTAGTATGTCGTCCAAAAACGGTCAAAAACGTCATAGTATAGTATGTCATCCAAAATCATCAAAAAAGTCTCACACACTTTTTCACATTTTTACGACATTCTATACTATGACGTTTTTGACCGATTTTGGATTTCAAGTATAGTATGTCGTCCAAAAAGTCATAGGTTAGTATATCGGCCAAAATCAGTCAAAAAAGTCATAGTATAGTATGTTGTCCAAAATCAGTCCAAAAAGTCATAGGTTAGTATGTCGTCAAAAATCAGTCAAAAAAGTCATAGGTTAGTATGTCGTCCAAAATCAGTCAAAAAAGTCGTAGTATAGTATGTCGTCAAAAATCAGTCAAAAAAGTCATAGTATAGTATGTCGTCCAAAAACGGTCAAAAAAGTCATAATATAGTATGTCGTCCAAACTCGGTCAAAAACGTCATAATATAGCATGTCGTCCAAAAACGGTCAAAAAAGTCATAGTAGAGTATGTCGTCCAAAAACAGTCAAAAAAGTCATAGTATAGTATGTCGTCCAAAATCGGTCAAAAAAAGTCATAGTATAGTATGTCGTCCAAAATCAGTCCAAAAAGTCATAGTATAGTATGTCGTCAAAAATCAGTCCAAAAAGTCATAGGTTAGTATGTCGTCCAAAATCGGTCAAAGAAGTCACAGTATAGTATATCGTCCAAAAACGGTCAAAAACGTCATAGTATATTATGTTGTCAAAAATCAGTCAAAAAAGTCATAGTATAGTATGTCGTCCAAAATCAGTCAAAAACGTCATAGTATAGTATGTCGTCCAAAATCGGTCAATAACGTCATAGTATAGTATGTCGTACAAAATCACCAAAAAAGTCATAGTATAGTATGTCGTCCAAAATTAACAAAAAAAGTCATAGTATAGTATGTCGTCCAAAATCAGTCCAAAAAGTCATAGGTTAGTATGTCATCCAAAATCAGTTAAAAAAAGTCATAGGTTAGTATGTCATCAAAATTCAGTCAAAAAAGTCATAGTATAGTATGTCGTCCAAAATCAGTCCAAAAAGTCATAGGTTAGTATGTCGTCCAAAATCAGTCAAAAAAGTCATAGTATAGTATGTCGTCCAAAATCGGTCAAAAAAGTCATAGTATAGCATGTCGTCCAAAATCGGTCAAAAACGTCATAGTATAGTATGTTGTCCAAAATCACACAAAAAAGTCATAGTATAGTATGTCGTCCAAAATCACCAAAAAAAGTCATAGTATAGTATGTCGTCCAAAATCGGTCAAAAAAAGTCATAGTATAGTATGTAGTCCAAAATCAGTCCAAAAAGTCATAGTATAGTATGTCGTCAAAAATCAGTCAAAAAAGTCATAGGTTAGTATGTCGTCCAAAATCAGTCAAAAAAGTCGTAGTATAGTATGTCGTCAAAAATCAGTCCAAAAAGTCATAGTATAGTATGTCGTCCAAAATCGGTCAAAAAAGTCATAGTATAGTATGTCATCAAAATTCAGTCAAAAAAGTCATAGTATAGTATGTTGTCCAAAATCACTCAAAAAAGTCATAGTATATTATGTCGTCCAAAATCGGTCAAAAAAAGTCATAGTATAGTATGTCGTCCAAAATCAGTCCAAAAAGTCATAGGTTAGTATGTCGTCCAAAATCAGTCAAAAAAGTCATAGTATAGTATGTCATCCAAAATCAGTCCAAAAAGTCATAGTATAGTATGTCGTCCAAAAACGGTCAAAAAAGTCATAGTATAGCATGTCATCCAAAAACGGTCAAAAAAGTCATAGTATAGCATGTCATCCAAAATCGGTCAAAAACGTCATAGTATAGTATGTCGTACAAAATCACCAAAAAAGTCATAGTATAGTATGTCGTCCAAAATCAACAAAAAAAGTCATAGGTTAGTATGTCGTCAAAAATCAGTCAAAAAAGTCATAGGTTAGTATGTAATCAAAAATCAGTCAAAAAAGTCATAGTATAGTATGTCGTCCAAAATCAGTCAAAAAAGTTGTAGTATAGTATGTCGTCCAAAATCAGTCAAAAAAGTCATAGTATAGTATGTCATCCAAAATCGTTCAAAAACGTCATAGTATAGTATGTCGTACAAAATCACCAAAAAAGTCATAGTATAGTATGTCGTCCAAAATTAACAAAAAAAGTCATTGTATAGTATGTCGTCCAAAATCAGTCAAAAAAGTCATAGGTGAGTATGTCATCCAAAATCAGTTAAAAAAGTCATAGGTTAGTATGTCGTCAAAATTCAGTCAAAAAAGTCATAGTATAGTATGTCATCAAAATTCAGTCAAAAAAGTCATAGTATAGTATGTCGTCCAAAATCAGTCCAAAAAGTCATAGGTTAGTATGTCGTCCAAAATCAGTCCAAAAAGTCATAGTATAGTATGTCGTCCAAAATCAGTCCAAAAAGTCATAGGCTAGTATGTCGTCCAAAATCAGTCCAAAAAGTCATAGTATAGTATGTCGTCAAAAATCAGTCAAAAAAGTCGTAGTATAGTATGTCGTCAAAAATCAGTCAAAAAAAGTCATAGGTTAGTATGTCGTCCAAAATCAGTCAAAAAAGTCGTAGTATAGTAGGTCGTCAAAAATCAGTCCAAAAAGTCATAGTATAGTATGTCGTCCAAAATTGGTCAAAAAAGTCATAGTATAGTATGTCATCAAGATTCAGTCAAAAAAGTCATAGTATAGTATGTTGTCCAAAATCACTCAAAAAAGTCATAGTGTAGTATGTCGTCCAAAAACGGTCAAAAAAGTCATAGTATAGTATATCGTCCAAAATCACCAAAATAAGTCATAGTATAGTATGTCGTCCAAAATCACCAAAAAAAAGTCATGGTATAGTATGTCATCAAAATTCAGTCAAAAAAGTCATAGTTTAGTATGTCGTCCAAAATCGGTCAAAAAAAGTCATAGTATAGTATGTCGTCCAAAATTGGTAAAAAACGTCATAGTATAGTATGTCGTCCAAAATCGGTCAAAAACGTCATAGTATAGTATGTCGTCCAAAAACAGTCAAAAAAGTCATAGTATAGTATGTCGTCCAAAATCGGTCAAAAAAAGTCATAGTATAGTATGTCGTCCAAAATCAGTCCAAAAAGTCATAGCATAGTATGTCGTCCAAAATCAGTCCAAAAAGTCATAGTATAGTATGTCGTCAAAAATCAGTCAAAAAAGTCATAGGTTAGTATGTCGTCAAAAATCAGTCAAAAAAGTCATAGGTTAGTATGTCGTCCAAAATCAGTCAAAAAAGTCGTAGTATAGTATGTCGTCAAAAATCAGTCAAAAAAGTCATAGTATAGTATGTCGTCCAAAAACGGTCAAAAAAGTCATAATATAGTATGTCGTCCAAAATCGGTCAAAAACGTCATAGTATAGCATGTCGTCCAAAAACGGTCAAAAAAGTCATAGTAGAGTATGTCGTCCAAAAACAGTCAAAAAAGTCATAGTATAGTATGTCGTCCAAAATCGGTCAAAAAAAGTCATAGTATAGTATGTCGTCCAAAAACAGTCAAAAACGTCATAGTATAGTATGTCGTCCAAAATCGGTCAAAAACGTCATAGTATAGTATGTCGTCCAAAAACAGTCAAAAAAGTCATAGTATAGTATGTCGTCCAAAATCAGTCAAAAAAGTCATAGTATAGTATGTCGTCAAAAATCAGTCAAAAAAGTCATAGGTTAGTATGTCGTCCAAAATTGGTCAAAACAGTCATAGTATAGTATGTCATCAACATTCAGTCAAAAAGTCATAGTATAGTATATCGTCCAAAATCACCAAAATAAGTCATAGTATAGTATGTCGTCCAAAATCACCAAAAAAAAGTCATGGTATAGTATGTCATCAAAATTCAGTCAAAAAAGTCATAGTATAGTATGTCGTCCAAAATCGGTCAAAAAAAGTCATAGTATAGTATGTCGTCCAAAATTGGTCAAAAAAGTCATAGTATAGTATGTCGTCCAAAATCGGTCAAAAAAAGTCATAGTATAGTATGTCGTCCAAAATTGGTCAAAAACGTCATAGTATAGTATGTCGTCCAAAATCGGTCAAAAAAAGTCATAGTATAGTATGTCGTCCAAAATTGGTCAAAAAAGTCATAGTATAGTATGTCGTCCAAAATCGGTCAAAAAAAGTCATAGTATAGTATGTCGTCCAAAATTGGTCAAAAACGTCATAGTATAGTATGTCGTCCAAAATCGGTCAAAAAAAGTCATAGTATAGTATGTCGTCCAAAATCAGTCCAAAAAGTCATAGCATAGTATGTCGTCCAAAATCGGTCAAAAAAAGTCATAGTATAGTATGTCGTTCAAAATTGGTCAAAAACGTCATAGTATAGTATGTCGTCCAAAATCGGTCAAAAAAAGTCATAGTATAGTATGTCGTCCAAAATCAGTCCAAAAAGTCATAGCATAGTATGTCGTCCAAAAACAGTCAAAAAAGTCATAGTATAGTATGTCGTCCAAAATCGGTCAAAAAAAGTCATAGTATAGTATGTCATCCAAAATCAGTCCAAAAAGTCATAGCATAGTATGTCTTCCAAAATCAGTCCAAAAAGTCATAGTATAGTATGTCGTCAAAAATCAGTCAAAAAAAAGTCATAGGTTAGTATGTCGTCCAAAATCGGTCAAAGAAGTCACAGTATAGTATATCGTCCAAAAACGGTCAAAAACGTCATAGTATAGTATGTCGTCAAAAATCAGTCAAAAAAGTCATAGTATAGCATGTCGTCCAAAAACGGTCAAAAAAGTCATAGTAGAGTATGTCGTCCAAAAACAGTCAAAAAAGTCATAGTATAGTATGTCGTCCAAAATCGGTCAAAAAAAGTCATAGTATAGTATGTCGTCCAAAATCAGTCCAAAAAGTCATAGTATAGTATGTCGTCAAAAATCAGTCAAAAAAGTCATAGGTTAGTATGTCGTCCAAAATCGGTCAAAGAAGTCACAGTATAGTATATCGTCCAAAAACGGTCAAAAACGTCATAGTATAGTATGTCGTCAAAAATCAGTCAAAAAAGTCATAGTATAGTATGTCGTCCAAAATCAGTCCAAAAAGTCATAGGTTAGTATGTCGTCCAAAATCGGTCAAAAAAAGTCATAGTATAGTATGTCGTCCAAAATCAGTCCAAAAAGTCATAGTATAGTATGTCGTCAAAAATCAGTCAAAAAAGTCATAGGTTAGTATGTCGTCCAAAATCGGTCAAAGAAGTCACAGTATAGTATATCGTCCAAAAACGGTCAAAAACGTCATAGTATAGTATGTCGTCAAAAATCAGTCAAAAAAGTCATAGTATAGTATGTCGTCCAAAATCAGTCCAAAAAGTCATAGTATAGTATGTCGTCCAAAATCGGTCAAAGAAGTCACAGTATAGTATATCGTCCAAAAACGGTCAAAAACGTCATAGTATAGTATGTCATCCAAAATCATCAAAAAAGTCTCACACACTTTTTCACATTTTTACGACATTCTATACTATGACTTTTTTTTGGTAAATTTTTGAGAAGTCAGAATTCTGAGATTTGTATATATTTATTTTTACAAATTGCTCTAATGTTCTTTCATAGAACTGAGTTACATCACATACATCCAAATGTAAAAAGATATACAACTATATTAAAATAGGCCACAGTATTGGTCAGTAAGTGGCTCTGGCTTATAAGCACACACACATATATACTGTAAAAACACATACTAACACTTTTAATTAAACTAACTATTCAACTATAACTATACATCCAACAACAGTGGAAAACATTCTGAACATGATATTCTATGAAATCCAATATGCACCAAAACAAATTTCAAAATGTCCTTTCTTCATTTTTACTTTCCTATCCACGTCACCTTTATATAGTGTTTTATGGTACAATAAAGATTAGGAGGAGGAGTTATCATTATGTGAGAATGAATCATACAGTGCAGTTCTAATGTGTTTATTAATGAGAGTACTCCTTCAGTGGTGGTGGTGTGGTGAAATGTTACTATATATAATCTGTATTATTCTGCAATGTCTTGGTGAGACCACTAGAGGGCAGTCACTCACTGTGCTCCTTTCAGCTGTCAGCTTTATGTGATTCTACTACTACTACTACTAAGTACTGATAATGATGATGATGATAATAATAATGATACAAATATTAGATTTTGAAGATAATCAAAATAAATACAAAGTAGACATGGAAGCACAACAGTCATGTATACTAGTATCTATAGTAATATAGAGAGAAATATCAGCCATATGATGTAAAATATATGGTGACAAGAGTGTTTAATGAGACACCAATGGCAAGATCAATGGGTCACCAGTTTGTACTGTACATGCGTTATCCTCAGGCCGGAAAAATGTAGAATTTGGTTTGGATTGAGAGCAGGAATCTTTGTTGCTTCCCATTCTCCACTGATGATGATGATGATGATGATGTTTGTTCCTTTGAAAATTCAGCTGACACTGGGTGAGAGGCAGGTTACAGCCTGGACAGGTCAGGACATGAGGGCCACACCACTGAGGACTGTTCACAGTTTTAGGTTCGGCTTCTGTTTCTATGAGTTTGGTGTTAGAAATATCATCTGTTGCTATCTGGGATTTCATTTGTCCAAATAACCACAACAATCAACTGTTAGACCGGCACAGATGTTACTGTCTGTGAATCCTCTGGTTTGAAGCTGGTATCAGGACTCAGGCACTTTACATAAATAGGCCAAGATCTTACACGGTTACAGAAAGAGTGAGAGAGTCCACAATTCACACAATGAGCAAAGAGTTGGCTTCAGTGAAGAGGAAAAAAACAACTCTTTTTAACAGGAAGAAAACTTTGGCAGAACCAGATTTAAAGATGTGCAGCCATCTTTGAGTCCAGCGGAAAGGAGGTGGAGATATGAGATTGAGAGCAGGAGTGGATGTACAGTTGAGCTCCACACGACTCTCGCTGTGTCTCTGACTTTCAGGTCTTCTTCTATCGAGTTTGTTTACGTCAGTATAAATTGCCTCTTATGGAAACAGCCAAAGTGGAGTCCACACCTGTATCCTGTAGTCTGAGAAACTTGACCTCATCGTACCTCACAGAACGCTTATGATACGACCATAACACACGTGGAAGCTGCCGACTTTGAACTCTCGTTGCTTCATATGCGACGATTGTCCTCACGAGACTCTGTGTCGGTTATCTAGACAACATTTGTCTTACATCAAGACCCCATCGGTGTCCACCGCACCCTCACTCGTGCTCCTTTGACTACTTGTATTCATGTGTGTGAAAAACAAACGTTCACAAAGACAAACCAAACGTTACACACTGCAGCCAACTGTTAAAATGACAATAGTAACCATTTTAATAATGATAATATAATGTAGTCACAGATACCTGCAGAACAAGGAGCACAACAGACGTTTACTTTTGCCTAAACTGTTGACAGTGGTTGTTTGCAGCTGACTCATCTTCCTCAGAGGTATCTCACGTTTGGGGAATTTCCCCTAAAAAGAAAAACCCCACCTCGATCTGTCTGTGTAAACCAAAGCAGCCAAGTCTCTCTTAGTGGTTTTGGTTATTTAGTTCATTTATTTTCCAGCTTATCTTTCATTGAGTAGGATACAGACATGGGTGTAGACACACAGTTGGAGTGTGTAAATGTGCATGTCTCATGTCTAGAGGAGACGTGATTAGGGGTCTCGGTGGTGAGGGGATTATCACACTGGGTCAGACTGTTCCCCGCTGGTGTCCGAGGAGGAATGCGAGCAAATCAAGCAGCAAACTCATCAGTCAGCCGGTCAGAGACGTCCAGTCCGTCAGAGCCAGACCTCCCTAAGAGATTAGCTCGGCTTTTTATTAACACGTCTCTGCAGGATCTGCGTGTTGGTCTCAGCTGACGCTCACACAACTCACATATTTTCACTTTATCATATTTGAGTGAGATGACATTAACGACCTGTTGACCTGTTCTATCTGTTTCTCAGACATTCTAACAGACCCTGGAAAAGGACTCATACGGGGGAGAGAGTCATCTCACGGGGGAGTGGGGTCAATGTAGAGCTTTATTTGGGGCTGGGTTACAGCCGTAAATCTAATTAGTGAAACTTAAACGTTGGGAGTTGGTGAAAACAAAGGCTGAGAATGACATCAGGGGGTGAGGAAATCAAAAAATAAAACAACACAAGCAATCACGTCCAGCAGATCATCGTGACTGTTCACACTCACATCCTGTTACCTACATTTGCAAATGACGAAAACATACGAGGAGATAGATTGCAGTTAAAGTAGTTGAGTTATACAGTCCAGGTATAAAAGTACACCTTTTATTTGTGTGAGTGACTGAAATACATAGAATATACAATAGTCCACAACTTTGTTCATGATGAAAGTAAAAACCTTTTCCCTCAGGCTACAGTTTCTAATACAAGAACAATATCACTGAACTCTCAAGGGTTTAAATCACAGGTTTTTTTTACATTTTTAACTATAAATAAAATAGTAAAATATATAATATAAAGCACAGTATAAGCAAAATTCAACCTCCACAACTGTACAAAACACATACAATTAAATCCTTTTAACACCTTAATAAAGGCTTTAACTTTAAGAGGTTTTGTTAAGTCTTGTTAGGTACTTACTGAGGTTTTTTTAACATAACATACAATGCAGATAACTGTATTTCTCTGTATTTGGCTTTAGCAGTGCATGCAAAGCATTCAGAATATCATGTGGTCCATCTTGAGGCAATTTGGCACGCACTGTAACGCTACATGAATCATATTTGACCTGATTTTGTTTCAAAAATAACTTTAAAACCACATTAATTAGATCAAAAATGAGTTTGTTTGCCAACATCCTTTGAGACTTAAGGCAGAGTCACCTCTACAACCTGTTGAACACCTTCTGTAAGTCCCTGTGCAAACACCTGCACTGTAATGAAGCCAAAAACACGAGCAGGAAGTCATCTCCTGACATTTCCCACCCACTGGGGGTGACATGCCATCGCTGTCGTCCTTTGAGTCCCAGGGTGCGAAAGCCATTTTCCCTCAGCGGGACACGACTTCTCTCTCTTTCATCCGCCACACTCTGGAAATGAGAATGACGTTCCATTAAAGAGAGGAAAGAATTCCCAGCCTTGGCGAGTGAGAGGTGCAGAGCGGAGAGCCAAGTGACTAAATGAAATTCCAGTATGTGAGGAGTGGGAAGTGAGAGGGTTGCTAAATAGTAATGCTTATGCAGCTGCAGGCCAGTGTCCTGTCCAAAACCTGTCCTGTCCAAACTCTCAGCCTCTGTCCCGTAGACTACGTCTGGAGGTCTACGGGACAGAGCAGTGGATGGAGATTTGGGGGGCTGATTTTTGACTTTCTATTGTCTGCCTTCATCTCCTTTCTCACTTACAGAATCAGATGTATCTCTCGTTCCAAAGTCAACACAGGAGAGTTAATTCAAACAACAGCCTGGAACCTTGGCCATTGGTAAAGGGAAAGGAAACGCTGCAGCCGATATGGAAACAACCCTGAGGAAATGCACGCATGAGTGTGTGTGTGTGCGTTAATGTCTGGATCTCCCAGGGATAGACCTCTCTTACTCAGAGGAAGGTAGGTCTCTTGTTGTCAGGGTGATAATGTCTTTTCCTGCCTGGCCAAGAGATGAAGGCTGTTTTTATCTGTGCAGCCACTGGAAACCTCATTTCCTGGTCCTGGTTTTGTTTCCAGAGACTCCATCCACTCGCTGACCGAGCTGCCAGAGATGACTCTACAGGGAGAAGCACAGAAGACCGAGGGTGGGACGATGATGGACGCAAGACAAGTAGAAATGATATCAAGACAGCTATAGGTGGAGCAGATCTTATTTATCATTAAGTGTTGATCTAAACAAGAGATCCAGTGCACAAATCTCAGCGTGTGGGTCGTGGGACGCAGCAGACAGTACATGTGAATAACTGTCTGCATTCACTGGCTGATATTACTCACACTGCAAACACACTCCCCAGACCTTTCACAGCTGCTTTTTGTTTGTCTCCTCTTCGCCTTCAGAGAGAACGCCGTCTCTGAGCGAAACCTTGAAGAAAATCAATAAAGCAGAACAAGACTGAAGGCTTGATTTTAACGTTATAAGCACACGGATGAACTGAAGAGCGTGCCGCATCAAAATCCACCTGAAGACAAAGCATTTTTTAAAACAGTGTTTGCAACAAGGAGCGTGGGGTTTGTGACGAGGTCGGAAACAAATGCTTTTCTGCATGTTTGCAGAGTAAACTCTCACTGTAGCTGTGGAGGATAAAGCTGCAGATGACGAAGGAATGAATGTTGCCCAACTTTGCAGAATTTTGCTAAAACTAAACTATTATTTTGCAAACAGTGACTTTTCATGACAGATAGACAGGAGTCATTTAAACCTAATGATGAAAAAAAGATCACAGGGTCACCAAATGTGTTTCTAATTCTCCCACTGGGTGCATGAATGTTTGAACCATTATCTTTTCAATGTCACTGTCTCGGTCGTGATTCTCTGCAAGAATTTGCTGAACTACTTCCAAAGGATGAGAGCACATTTTGACTCAAAACTGGAAATCAACAAAATTAGCAGTATTTATCCATGCAACACTGTTGGGGATACAGTGACGAGCATCATCCAAACCAAACTAGCTGGTGGAAAACGTCGTTCCCAACCCAAAAAACAAACGACGTCATGTTAAAAAGCTCAAATCAAACACAAGCTTAGGTATTAACACCCTCTCTGCTAAGTGCAAAGAAATAACGTTCAGTGACATCTAATGGTGAGACTGCACATTGTAACAAACAGAGGACTCATCTGCTCACATATACCAGCTGGTTTTCTTTTCTTTGGGTTGATGCGGGCGTAATAAACTTCCCTTTCGAGCTGCTGTTAAAGCACGGTCCATATTGAAGTCTTAATCTCAGACTATAGAATACTTAACAGCGGTATACTCGGTCCTAAATGCAACACAGTGGACGGTTAAGAACAAAAAGGTTGTTTTCTGAAAAGCAAAAGCAGAAATTCCCAAATGCCTGAGCCCTGACAGACCATAATGAGCTGCTGACGGTAAAAGAAGTGAAATTCTGCCCCGTTAGGCAGCTGGAAATGAACAGGCACCGACATGTATGACTGTAATTCAAATGTGGCTTATTTATTTATTTATTATTATTATTATTATTACTGTTGAGAGGCATACATTACAGTGCAAACCATTCTTTGGCAAACGTACAATACAATACAAATGTCACGACAGGTACGACTATATCCACATTGACCACTGGCTGAGGGACAGTGTAGGTAAAGCATGTTCAGTCTTGTGGAGCAGTGCATTCCATCGACACTTGGGAGTCCGTAGGAAAAAGGAAACGTGAAGGAACCACTATGAAAAACCAAATATGAACCAATACAACAGATATATGGATATCACGGCTGGTAATGAAGAGAGCTCACAGTGCTTCGGCAGCCAAACGCATTTTATCCTGTTAGTGAAACAGAAAGAGACACACGCACACGTTCATTCACAGAGTTTATCCAATGATATCAAAATAGTCGATTCAGTAAAACATTAAAAACAGAGCACACGTCGTGAGCGGCCTCGCTGGAGAAGACACGGTCGGAGACTGTAAACACACAAACCTGTCCAGTATTCAAACACGCGACATGATATTGATTTAGCGGCGCGTCTGCCAGCTCCATCACTCCATATGGAATCCTGAACGGAACATTCCGGAGAGCATGACTTCTGTTTAGTGACAGATGTTTGCTCGGGACGTTACCGCACCGAGGAAACAATGGAGGGGGAACTCTGCAGCTGCGGCCGCTTCCACACAATTGGAGGGAAGCAAAACAGGATATCGACAAAAAAGAAGAAGTGATTTGTTACATGAAGCGAGCCAGTGCATGGGGGTACAGTGAGCGGCATGTGTCCGTGTACAGTACTCGTGGAAGACCAGTTGCCAGGAATCAATTTTAATAACAACAGCAACATGTCGCTGTGATTGACACGATATCCCAGTCGTCAGTGCCCCTCCCCCACCGTTACCCTCGCTTCCTCTCTCATATGGCTTCTATTACAGCGGAATGAGGCTCAGAGAGTTAGAGAGGCCTGCGCGCACCACTCGTGCTCTGCTCAACGACGTCACCCTGCTCTGAAGAAATATGAGCAGGACGAGCACCGCTCGCCTATGTCCTCAGGACGTCCAGGACCTCCACACAAACACTGTCAAAACTGACGAGATAGGTCTGAGACGAGAGCGGACGCTCATGCAAGCGCGTCCCTGTGTGAACTGGGTGTAAAGAGCTGCAGGTCCACAAAGGCGGAGCAGAACCTTCAGTTGTGTGTGTGTGTGTGTGTGAGGTCTGTGAATACACAGGTGAGGAGGAGAACACTGCTGTGGTAGAGTCTGCAGTAACAAAGGCTGAATCCTGACCTCATTACAACATTCATACTTCGTTTCATGGATAGACGTGTGCTATTAATGTCATTAAGTCATACATTTGGCTTAAGACGGCTGAGCAAAAATACTGGGACAAAAGTTCACAACATTAACATCGGTATAAAAAAAAAAGAAGAAGAAGAAGAAGAAGAAGAAGAAGAAGAAGAAGAAGAGGAGGAGGATATTCTTTTCGCTGCTTTCTGAAAGCAAAATGAAAGTTGGAGAGGAGCACGACAGTGCACGAGCTGGAGCGAGTGTCCTGCAGCGGGGAGCGCGGCGCGGCGCGGCGCGGCTCCACCTCACTCAAGTTCAGGACAGGCCGGCGGAGACGAGACGCATGTCAACTAACAAGGTGTCCGTGGAGAGAGGAGCAGGAATCAGTAGACATCTTTTGCATTACAAACATTTTTGTAGGGCTTCACATTATCTTCATATGTAAGCAGTTTTATACAAAAAAGGGAAGGAAAATAAAACATTTATAACATGATATAAAGCACCGTGGATAAAAAGATGAAGTAACTCTATTAATAAAAAAAAAAGTCTTTTAGTTTGAATAAAACAATCCTCTCAATTGTGATTTATCATTAAAATGCATATACTGAGTATATATAGGTCGCGTTGCATGGTTTGTGTTTAGTGATTAAATCAATAATCCAACAAAGGTGGGGTTGTGATAGCACCAGTTTTCGGCATCTCTAACCTGAGAAGTTTTTCTTTATCATACACTGTGATGGCTGCTGCCTGTAATCTGCTTCCCTTCCCTGCGAGTCGACGGCACACGGCCCTGGCTTTTGTTGCAGGAAAAGCAAACGCAGCGGCTGTTTGTTACACTTCAGGAGCCACGATGGACTCCAAAGCAGGAGAGGTTTGTCTGTCTTGTCTACAATCCACCCATTCATCCATCCACCAATTGGTTCAGAAATAAATCCATTTAGTGACGGCTGGTTTGGTGCCAGAGGATTTCAATCTGAGCCTCAGGCTGCTGGTCCTGCAGGGGGAACAACGCCAAACACATTCCCCCCCTCCACTGATCAAAGACAAAGGATACGTGGTGAAACGAAACAAAAACAGAGGCTATTGGGTCTATCGAGGCTATTAGTGGATGCAGATTGGCACACCTTTAAGAGTCTCATCCTCTCTCTGGATGTCTGTGTGTGAATGTTTGACTTTGTTGAGGGGGGGGCGGGGTCCTGAGGGTTAGTTGCGGTGGGTGTTTGCTTCCTGTGACTTGACAACATCTGCATGCTCGAGGCAAACTGGGCAGCAGGCGCCTTTTAACTTGACGGGCCGCTGGCACTCGGGCGGTGGACAAGACTCCACAAAGCAGGTGACCTGGGAGTCCTGGAAGAAAGCAGGTCAAAGGTCAGTCGCCATATTAAATTCAACTGGAGGGAATATTCACGATCGCTGCGAGGAAAATGAGGAATTAAGAAAAAAGCCCTGAAACAAATAAAGTTAGTCAAATCTGACTGGAATTATACATTAAACACTATATGACACCAAATGGATCCGTGATCTGCCTCATCACTGCCTACAGAGCGTGAAAATGCTTCGATGAAGTTTCATATCGTCGTGTTTCGTGGATGTTTGTTTCCCACATTCTTACAGTGTGTTACAGTGCAAACGCGCTGATGGAGACTTTATAACCTGTGTCAGCAGCTGGCACCGGGAAAACAGTGTCAGAGATAAAGAATAAAAGGCAGACAAGTGGTCGGTGCACGCACACACACACACACACACACACACACACACAGACTGGTGCCAGGAGGAGGTGCTGGAGGAGGTGAAACACGAGCAGGAAGACAGACTGAGGCAGATATAATCCTGGTCTGTAAAGCAGCTTTCACAAGAAAATTAGCAGTGATTTTTAAACCCAGCTGATTTACCGAGTGTGAATTATGACATCACGGTTTGTGCCGCAAAAACAAATGAGTCCAACAAATAAATCATCTAGATAATCTGACTGATGAAATGAAAGATATTGATGATATCGAGCACAAGTTTTAAAAATAAGGATTGTTACAAACATTAATGTGAGCGGCGCGGCTAACAGATGGTGGATGAATGATGATCTGAACTGATACAAACCAGAGTCGTGAGAAACGTGGGAAAATGAGGTATAAGACATAGAGACACTGTGTTGAACGTACCCTGCATTCACATAGAGTGCAGGAGTCCTTTTTCCACTTCTCTCCATCTGTCCGCTCGCGTCCCTCACTATCAGTGCAGTCAGTCTTCTTCAGACGGGCTTCAAGTCTTTTAATCTGAAGAGACACAAACACACGAGCGTCACGAGGAAATCCACATCACCACCTGTGCTTCCTTTCCCTCCCCACTGAGTTAAAACTGACTCTTCATCCCTAATCCCAGCAATCTCTGAAAAACACAGACGTTTTTATACTTCAGCCGCTCCACATTTCAAAGTGTGCCGTTGACCAGAGAATGAGGACACGCTGCTGAGCCCCATCCAGAGGAATTAACTGTACTGCTGTCACAATAATGGAAAACATGACTGTATGTATGTGTGTCAGCCTGCAGCATAGTTTCCCCTGAACAGACCGAGCGCTCATGCATGCAACATGTGCAGGAGGCGACCTGGGGGAATAAGACATGTTTAGACTCATGATAAAGTTACTGAGAGCGGCTGAAAGATGCTCGACTGTAAAAGTAGAAAAGAGCTCGATTTATGAGGCGAAAACTGCCGCAGACAGAACTCACATTTTATTCTGATAAAGTTAAAAAAGTTGAATGAAATCCACTTCCTTGATTGACTCAACAGGACGTCGCCTCAAGCTTCTTAAATAAAGAAATATAAACCGATGTGTGATTAAAACATCGGCTTCAGACATTTGCTCACATTGTTGGTCTAATTTTCCCGTCACTTATCTTTATCTGTTCCGTCACTCACACTCAGATTCTCTGACACGTCGGATTAACGGGGAGAAGAATTCAAGTCTTTGTTACTGTCACACACCTGCTTTCGCAAACTCGTGATGGTCTTCTGCATGTCGGAGACAAAATCCTGGAACTCGTTGATTGAGGGTTCAGTGCTTTTTTTCGAGGTCAGGGTGACGTTTACGAGACTCGGCTGTTGGCTTTTCTCCACCGGGCTGCAACGACAAATGCACGCGGGGATGAAATCAGGTGACGTTTCTTTTACAAACGACCAAACTAACAGATCCTCCGTACCTGTTCTCCTGGACGCCGTCGGCAGGTTTCTCCTCCTTGTAGCTTTGGTCAGCTGACCTGCGTCCTCTGAAGTGGTAAGACAGGGCATTGAACTGACCCTTGGTTCTGCAGTCTGGTGAATCACACAACACACAATCACAAGATATAATAAGTTAGTTTGATCGACTATATTATATTCACTTATATTAGATATTATATCACAGCAACAAACAACACGAGCAGCATCGAGGAAAAACACTTCAACATTTGTTCTTTTAAATGATTTTGTAATATTTGACAATACAAGTTAAGAAAGAAAGGGTTTCTGTCTGTGGAGCAGCTGGAGGGCTTTGTAGTACAGTAACAGCCTCATGCAGTGACTTTCACAGGGAAAACAGAAGAGGTTCAAAGGGAAGCTTCCAAAAAAAATATGACCAGGTCGACTTATCAAAAAGAGAAAATTACAAATAATGTCTGCCTTTAATATGAGCCTGAGGTAAATATATGCCTCAGACGTTATTTGAGGAAATGTGGTGTATACATGAGACAGGAAACCACTGATGATGTCGCTTTCCCTCGGCTTCAAAGAGCTGCTCAAAGATGCCGAAGTCTAACGTATTACTCACTCTCATACTGCCACAGCTGTGCCCGGATCAAAGAGAGTGAGACACACACACAGACTGACACAGAGACACAGACACACACACAGAGACACAGACACACACACACACACAGAGAGACATCTGGGACATACTGAGCATCAGTGAGGTGAATTCAAGGACCGACAGAGCAGAGCACGATGAGTGGATCAGACCCTGCGGTTAAGAAAGCTGCATCTTTATCTGTAAAATTACATTTTCATTTAGAAAACTGAAATGGAGAGTTTATTGAAAATGAACTAGGGGTGAGCATAAATATTTCATCCGTTAATGCGACTATTGGAATTATATTAAACAGATACAAAACTGCAGAATATAATCAATGATTATTCTCATAACTACTATTTTTGCAGTAGTAATGTGATTTACAAGGTTTCTTGAATGCATCTTGTAGCTTAGCTCACTGTGAAGCTGGGGTTTGTTGTTGTTTATTTTCTTCCCTCTGACTGAATGATGTCACATGTGTCTCTTGGGTTTGGCTGCAGCTCTGACACTGACTCGAGTATTTGAAGAACTGACAGATAATTGAAATCAAAATCCCTACGATCACATATTCGTTAGATTTAGATTTCGATTTTTTGTTACCAAAGCAGAAACACATACTGTATACTTTTATATTTATTTTTTAATTGCACGTCCTATCATAATCCCAATATTCAGCAACTGTACTGCATATCTTCCAGATGTAGTGCTGCACAAATCCTAATCTGTAACTTGATACTTTTGTCTAAAAAACACAATGAATGACAACGATTTCGCTACATTTTCATCATCGTCAGGAAATAAAAAGAACAAAATAAATCCTGATTTATTTATTTAGATCTTACATATGTGCATGTCATTATTTTACTCAGCACAAACGGTTTGACCGCGGTCAGCAGCAGCAGCAGCAGCAGCAGCAGCAGCAGCAGCAGCAGCAGCAGCAGCAGCAGCAGCACATGACCTCACAGTGTCGATGCGTAACTACAGACAGCAGGGCAGAAAATAAATATTTCATATTCTGGAGCTTTCTCAATGAGGTTCACCACTGTGTCAATGTTCTCTCAGTTTCCACACTTTTGATCTGAAATAATCCGGCGTAATCAAAGCCGTTTGCTCCGTTCACAGCTGATCATATCTCTGAGTAAACGATACAAGGCAAACAATCACAATAAAACATAACAGCAGAGGGGGCCTCGCTTCATTCAGCTCCTTTTTCGCTTCGTCAGCTGCTCCCACGCCTGGAATGCTCTAAAAATCCAGGATTTAGCTCCAAATACCATGTTTTGCCTCTGCAATTAGCAGGAGCAGAATATCATGCGTGTTCAGGAAGAGGAGGCGACTGCTGACATTTCATTGTTTCTGCCTTCAGGCTGTGTTACCTTTTAAAGATGTTCTTTGTCTACACTGAGTGACACATCCATCAGAGTGAGCTTGTCCTGTTCTAAACTGCGATGACTATGAGGCCACGCTGCCTTGAGGAAGATGTTATCAGAGGCTGAGGATACTGTACGGCTTTAATTTCACCATGAAGCCCAGACACTGGACCAGTGTGACGTCTGGGCAACTTCCTGGGCTGCAGTGGACTTTGGGGCATTTACGCTCATTTCGGACACTAATCCAATGAAACGTGCGCCTGTAAACATGGCATGGTACGTACAGAAAAGACCACATAGGCTTTAAGACAACACACCGAGGAAACAGTTCATACATCAGGCGAAAAGAAACTTAATGTCCCGTTCTGATTATTGCCCCAGTGTAAGGTTTCATTATCCAAAAACCAAGCAACAAACGCTCTCTGGTAGAAGAACTAAATCATTTATGACCAAACCGTACTAAACAATTAAAACGACTTTGCAATCTGAAGCTAAGACGACAGCATCGCCCTCCTCTCACCTTCACAGCAGTCCTGCCACATGCGCAGGTCAATCAGCGGGACGTCATCACAGCTGCCGTAGCCGTGGGGAAGCTCGGCGACCCTGAAGACGTCCTGCTGGATGCGCGTGATGTTGTCCCCGTTGTCACACAGGACCCGCGTCAGGGAGGCCTGCTTCAGCTGGGTCAGCTGGGCAGGAGTGAACACACCCGGGTTTTCGTACCAGAATCTAAACAAGACAACAGGTTTATGTTGTTTGTAGGAGTGTTTTATCACTGTGAAATAAAACATGATAGCATTAGATTAAGGCCTTTTATATGTACTTTAGACACAATCCTTGTTTTACATCCTTGTGCCGCCATGTTTCTGCAGCCATATGGAAAAAAGAGAAAGGATCTCCCCACATAAACCAATATATGAGCTAACAAAGTGAGAAACAGCAGAAAGGGTGTTTACATCCTTTCTGGTACGCAAAGGCCACCGTAGTTTCCCTAAACTGTTGGAAAAAGGGCGGGGTAAGTGGAGAGGGTTAGGAGTCCTAACTTTATCACACTATGATCTTACTCTACCTGTCACCATCCCGCAGGCGTTTGAACTGGGTCACCAGCAGGCACATGAGGGTGGGCCCCAGTCTACTGCCGGGAACCAGGTCTTCAGCCATGAGGGCGGGGAACAGATCCACGTTCAGCGGCGAGCCGTAGAGTCTGCCACGCACAAAACAAGTCAGGGACATTACACTGCAGCGCAGCCGAGGTGTTACTGCTACGTTCAAATTATTCGTCAACAAAGGAAAATGTCAGATTTGTGAGAAGACTTTGTAGAGATAAGAAATAAAAGATAAGATGTTCATTAAGTCATCACAGTATTTTTGTGACTGAGCATTTAATTACCTCTGTAATTTCTCCCTGACGGTGGGATTCTTAATCTCGTTCCTCAGATCTTCAAACGTCTGGGCGGAGGTCAGGTTACAGTAGGTCCTGTAGTCGTTGTACGGCGGCATGCCGTGATCTCTTCCTCTCTGTATATTCATGGCAGCCAGGTCCAGAGCCACAGCGTGAGCCATGGAGAACAACCTCTCCGTCAGCTCCGTGTTCAGCAGCTGAGTGGTGACGCGCATCTTCCCCGCGACGCCAAAGAGCCCACGGAGCAACGGGTCGATGCCGCCCTCGTTCACGATGCGGAACGGGGAGAAGAACGCGCGGTGCAGCGAGATGTGGCCTTGGGGAATGGGCTGGAAATCCTCATCCAGCCGATAGAGTATCGGGTTGATGAGGGTGTGTCCGAAGCGGAAAGCAGCGGTGGCGAAAGCGTTAAGGATGCCGGCATTAATATTGGGGTTGTAGCTGGTGTATGTCCCCATCATCTTCATCCCTGCCTCACCCAGGATCTAGGAGAGCAACAGAAGTCAGAGAAAGAACTCAAGAACAAGAGAACGAGCAAAAAGAACTTCAGAGTTTACCTTTGGCAACCAGTGACTGTAGGTGATGTGCTGCATCTGGGCCCCGACTATCTTCCTCGCCTCATGGTAGATGGTGTCCCCGTCCCAGTGTGGGTTTAGTCTCAGTAGCTCTGTGGCTATGCGGTTGTGTTCCCTGAACCACACCGTGTGCATCGCTGTCAAACCGAGCTGCTCGTTTGCTCGGTGGTCTCCGGCGAGGAAACATGGAATCGGGCTCTCGTTCTCATCCCTCATGCACTCCGTTGGCGGTCCAGAGGCGAACGGCAGCAGTGGTTTGCCCGTGCGCTGTATGATTCCCTGCCGCAGCAAACCTCTTTGGCTCGCCAAGTCCCGGATTTCCTCCGATTCGTGTCGCGAATTGCCGTAAACGTTCGAAGCATCGATGAAAGACGTGAGCTGGTTGATTTGCTCTCTTGGATAAACACTGTTCATGAGTAGAGATGTCATCCCGCTGCCACACACGGGACTGGACCGGACAAAGAACATGCAGCGGGCGCCGCTCCGCAGCCGCCTTTGGTCGTTGGGTGGGAACTGGATTGGGAAACACGGTGGATCGTTGGTGCAGACCTGGGCACAGAGCTGGCCGTCGGAGAACCGCGACTGGCTGAGTGCGGCCACCGTGGAGTCCAAGTCGTGGTCGAGGAACTGGCCCCACTGCATGAGCATGTGAGTGTAGCGGTCGTCAGGAGTGATGGTCTCCGTTCCGATCATCGTGGTGGACACGAGCCTCGGCAGCGGCAGCCTGTACCCGTTGTGCGGCTGCTCGTTGGCGCCCCGCGGCAGATTGAAGCCGTTATCGTAGACGGACTTCAGCAGCCGCTCAAAGGCGGTGAGGGAGGCGCCCCACATGGGGTGCTGAAGGTTGTTGCACGTTCCGTCGTGGCTGCGGTACTTCTGGTGGAAGCAAATGTCAGAGCAGTTGTTGAACCGGCGGTGAGCCGTGCAGCCCGACAGATTGGCAATCACGTCCAAGAACCGGGGCGACACCAGGTCATTGTAGCGAAACGCTGTGGAACGACAAAGGAAAGGATACGAGTTTAAAAGGCAGAACTTTGTCAACAAGTTTATTTTTTATAAATATCTGAAATAAAGAAGCTATTTCTAGTAGTAACCAGTAAGATTGTGGTGATATTGTGTTGACATGACTAACATTCACATATCAAAATGATTTACAGATGCATTCATTCACTCTGACTGTAAAGAACCTCCTGTCCTGAAGACACGAGCGGCAGAATTTAACAACCTGCCCCGACTCGTTCTCATACGTGCAGTCCCAGTGCGTGTGTGGGGATTACTGATGTTGTGGGGACACAGTCACATTACGGGGACTTGTCTTCCTTGTGGGGACAAAAATCAAGTCCCCACAATGTAAATGACTAGGTGAAGATATGTTTTAAGGTTAGGATTAGGATTAGGCCAGTAGTAATTGTGGATAGGGGAAGACCTGTGTGTGTACTTGTATTTGTTACTTCTTAAGGACCTGGCATAAAAACTGAACTTGTCAGGACCAGCGGTCACCATGGAAACCAAGACCTCCTAATGAGGCAGAAGTTAAGCTGAGAGACTGGTTAAGTTTAGGGCTAAGTTAAGTTAAGGTTAGACATTAGCTGTTTGAATAACATGTTGTTTAGTCCTTCCAAATGAAAGGATGACACTGGGAGGATAGCTGTGCAAACCTGTGTGTGTGTGTGAGATTAGAGGGAAACTGTGGCACTGCCGTCCACGATGAAGAGGGGACACAATAAAAACAGCAGATCTGTTCCTGCTGACGAGCAGAAATCTCTTTGTTAACTTGGTTTTTGGGGGCCAGAGTAACAACGAACATATTGTTGTTGGCACAAGAAAAGAAAACACTGCGTCTCTTTGTTCCTACTTCACAGAGCTCTCTCATCCTCCTACACTTTTTCTTTCCTGACTTGACAACATGCGACTCCTTCCTTCTATTGTTTCCTGCATCAATCTATAATGTATATAATCTACTTTGATGGTGACAAAAAACCCAAAAACCTCAAAGCAGCTCGGCTGCAGACTCTATACACGACCTCTGTGCAGTTAAATGTAAGCCTCCATTACAGCAAGTGTTCATGCACCACATCGTGTGGAACTATACGGAGCTCCAGTTTTTTCCATAAATATTTGGCTGCAAACAAAAACAGATGCTCGTGCGTAAAAACACCCAAATTAACTCACGCTCTCCCGATCTCATTCACGAGTAATTGAGAAAATCTGTGCAAATCTAACATTTGTCCCGTGCTGGACGGTGATTGCAGGTTAGTGTTGTGTGCTGCGACACAGGGCTAATAAAACTGTTTATGAGCTCCTCGTCAACTGCTCTGTCATTACGTCTCCACGCCATGGGCCATGTTTACGAGAAAATGGCACACAGATGGAGCGCTCACGCAGCCAATAACACGGTAACTCACAGATTGGGTAGGGAATTAAATTATGGGCTGCATGAGACTTTGTTCAGGAAATGGGAGGATGAACATGAGGTATGATGTGCAAGACTTTTGTAAAAACCAATGTTATCAAAACAGAATTCACTGTATATACTGTAAATCAACGGTTAATTGTAATGATGTGAAAGAGTGTAAAGGTCCATATTTGTCTTTTTTTTAATGAACAGCATCTACATTTACTTATTATTTTTGCATATGAGGACATTTATTGCATGTTTCTTGCAGCAGCATCATTGACATTGTCTTAAAGCCCATGCAAATACACATTCTCCCGTCAGATTTATCATTAAAGAGCTCAGAAATCTATTATCCTGATTTAGTTTCCAGGCTAAATCTGTCAGCTGCTATTATGGAAATGATAAATTGAATATTGATTCAGGAATAGGAGTCGTTCAGTTTATTTTGAACCTTTTGTTTATCGTTTTGTGTGTTCACATGAAAGTGAATCTCAGGTTTTGTCTGAAAGTTCAGGGTTTTTTTTGGAAATAAGGTTTTATGAGGTACTGAACACTCCTGGCTCACCACCTGTGCCAGGAACTGGAGTGAGACATGGACACTAGTAACTAGAAACTAATAGTTGCCAGTGAACAAAAGACTAGGATATCTTAAGAATATGCTTTATCGCTCTTTTCTGACTAAAAACATGACGTTTGTATGGTCACACTTTATATTAACTAGGTGCTTACTAACATGCATATAAGTAGCATACTAGCCCTTTATTAGTCATTATTAAGTACATATTAAAACCTTACTCTATTACAAAATAAATGAATTTCCTGTTTAATTATCCTGATTAAGGTGTTAATATGTGCTTAATAACTACTAATAAAGGGCTGTTATGCTACTTATATGCATGTTAGTAAGCACCTAGTTAATGGTGAATGTGTTCCTTAATATAAAGTGTTACCGTTTGTATATACACCACTAAATCTCCTGTCTACTGCTGTCTCACTGTTGAAGTAACACAGTAACAAAATCACAGCAGATCAAATGCTCCCGTGTGCCGTGATCTTATCTCTGGACTTTAGCTTTGCTTCAGTCTCCGGTCAGAATAGCTGAACTATCCCTTTACTGAGGTAAATGTGTGTGTGTGTGTAAGTGTTTCAGACGGCAGACTTCTATGTACTGATCACTTCATGCACGTCGGAAACTGCACAGTAAACACGATGAAATCATCACCAGCGGTGATTCCCATCGCTATGAATACAGAACCAACAACAGCGACGGCGTGCCAAAGGCTCCGCCCCTTCACTGCAACAGCAGTAAACTTGAGAGCCGACTCCCAGGGGCCCGTGGAGGTCGCTCACGCCCTGACACAAAGCATCTATGCAGCATTCAGATCCGATCAGACGCCTTTCATTATAAAACACCTTCCTTCAGAGAGGTCACGCGACATTATTATGTGACTATTGACCTCATTCTGAATTAAATATTATTTCTATAATGATGAGTTATTACATGTGTTCAATTCTAAATATGATAATATTCTGGTTTTCCAGATCAGACGAAGGTAAAAGTAAAAATGTGCTAGTAAAGTGAGAAATGAGCGTTTGAATGTCCACAAAAAGTTCAATTCTGCAAATACTCCCTCAGTCACGTCTGATAGTATTGCTTGGCCGAGCCTGTTTTCGCTGCATCATTTCTCAGTCAATCCATCAGATTCATACAAAGTGCTGAATTCAAAACGGGAACATTTTCACCCAGGTGATCAGGAGTTAATCGACAAAACTTCAACAGGACATGGAAAAAAAAAAGGAAAAAAGAGCCAGCTTGTGTTTATTAAAGCCTGATTATTAGATCCCACACTGTGTAATTTAAACTTCCACTGTTTGTGTTTGATTTCAGCTCTCTCATCTTCACGTTTCCCGTCAGCTCTCAAATAAAGGCATCATGCCAAAAGTTAAACACTTCAGAGAGAGCACAGAAAGTGTCATCAGCCTCACCCGTGCCGTTGGTGTCCACCGTGAGACCCTGGTTGACGTGGTTTTGGATGAGCAGGAGAGTTTGCTCGAAGATCTCCCCTGCACGCGCCTGCTCCACCGTGTAGGGGTCACGAGGATACCGGAAAAGAGCCAGCAACTCCCCCGGGGTACGAGGCTGACTGGAGGGATGAGGCAGAGAGAGAGAGAGAGAGGAGGGAGAGGAGGGAGAGGAGGGAGAGAGGGAGTGATGAAGGAGAAGCGACAATGTAAATGGTGTACAGGGAAAAATAATACACGCAGTATACGTGGGAGAGAAAGACAAACACAAAGGAAAACCACATTCTTCACGGCAGCAACAGCAGGCAGAGATTTCCCCGACACTTCCCAGAGAATGTCTCTGCCGCTGCTGCAGCAGGTCAGCGAGTTCAAAGAAGGAGAAGCCCAGAGCATGCACACGCATATTACACTGGACTATCACTGCTCCACAGTCTCTGCAGTCTGTGGAGTCCGTGTTTCCAATCCACCACCTCCAGTGATTCAGCTTTTTACAAACAACAAAACAGCCTTTTAAACTCACACAGAGGTGGAATTAAAGGTAAATTACCACAAGGGCATTCAACAGATCCACAGATGTTCTAAAGACTTCATTTGTAGGCCCATTCAGATGATGTCATAATGAGCACGTTAGCAACAACGCTGGCATGTATATGAAATATATATATATATATATATATTATATATAATAATAATACACTTCTTAAAACTCATTTTTATAGACGTGCCTTTATGTGATGCCGTCTTTTTTATCCCTTTTATCACATTGCTCTTCTTTCGTTTCATTTGCATCTTTTGTTTAATTTCAAAGTTATTAATGATATTATTACATAGATACAATATGTATTCTATAATTAAACTCATTATAGGTATGATTGTGATTGTGTGTTTGAGTTTTAGTGTTTTTTTTTATGATTTTTTAGCTTGTTAAATGTGAATATTTCCTGGTTTCTTCACTCCTTTTAACAAAGAAATCATTCAAACTGAATCATTTGTGGACAAAAGAAGACATTTGAGAGCATCATCATATCCAGAGTTTAAGGACCAAATGATGACCCGATTATCTGAGACAATAACCCACAGATTAATCAACTATAAACATTTTAAAGCGTCAAACCACATTGGAACGACGCAGCTCATGTGATCTGTGACGAGAGGAACGAGTGACAGTAGCTTTGTTTCTGTGTCACACGTGTGTCAGTGACACCGGCGCCTGCAGCCAAGCAACACGTCTGCCTTTCATTCTGACACTGTCGTGAAAGCGAGATGGAAATCCCCTCATTTTCATTTAGGCTTCCACTGTGTGTGTGTGTGTGTGTGTGTGTGTGTGTGTGTGTGTGTGTGTGTGTTTGTGAAGCGAGTGTGTGAGTGTGCGCGCCAACAACAACACAAACTCAAACCCACATCACTCGACAGGATGGAAACACTTAGGGAGTTCTATTGAAACCACGTCCATCTATTCCAGTGACAGAGTGTAATGGAAACTTCAGTGGATAAACAGGGACTTTTCTTTATCATCCCAAACAATGATTGAGTTAACACAACAATAAAAGGAGGTGAATGATAATGAAGAGCTGATAATAACCAGGCTCAGTTACTGCAGCCTGCAGCTGTGAGTCAGCGGCTGCTGGAGCTTCACCCTGAGGCCACGCTCTCGTCGCAGGATTCCGATCTCTGGAACTTAGAGCGACATTAGCAGCAGCTCTTCTGAATTCTCCCCCGCCCTGCCCCGCCCTGCCCCGCCCCGCCCCGCCCCCCCGAAGGCTCTGAGTCACATTTGGAACATGCGAGTCATGCACCACGTTAATGTGAGACCAGCTATTTGTATTTTAATTCCATCGCCATGAGCATGTGCATCTGGATGCAATCGTGGTGCGATGACATAATGTTGTCGAGGGCTCGCAGGCTGGTCCGCCCTCCCCTCCCCCCGCCCCGCCCCCTTTTCATCTGCTCAGTTACGGTTGCTAATGAAAGATGCATTTCATTTAGTGACTCAGCGAAAACACATGTCCAACACAGAACTTGTACAGTTGTAAACTTATTTACGGTCATTTAAGAGGCAACAGACAAGTCATGTGTCCCCAGAGGTTCACGTGACTTCTCCACAGAGCTGGTGGCCGTCATGAGCCTCCTGCGTGGAAACAAGTGGGCGCACATAACCGTCTTCATTGTGTTGCAGTTCCTTTTGTGCAAAGCTTATACAGTAGAGGGTGAATATAAACACGGGTGATGAGTTTTTACATCATAATAGAACCGAACACACACCTTGTTTCTATAAATGATACAATCCACTGTGTTTCATGTCATACTTGTGAACACAAACCTCTATATTTGGATTTAAAACCCCTAATTTGAGTGAAAACTGATTATACACTTAATAGTAAGTGGTATTTGACATTAATATGTAAAAATATGTCATATGTAAACTGTGTTTGCTTCCTCTGACAATTTTAAGACGTTTTTAAGGAGGAATTGATGCTTCGGGGAAGCCCCGAAAGACTAAACCCTGACCTTTGGCCGTCCAAATCTAAGCTGTTCATTCTGGAGTCCAAGTAAATGTGGAAGGATTCCCTCATGAGGGTTTCTGAGATGGAACCCGAGAACTAAATGCCTTTGGGGGCTGTGGCTGTCACCAACACTCGGGCATCTGGGCTTTATTTTTGATTTCGACACGAATTATGACAGCACTGCACAGAAACGTCCAGCAGGATAAAAAATATGACTTAACACACTAACTCAAGAAGAAAGCTGGTTTATAACCATGAGGTGATTCCAGTTAACTACTGTTGTTCATTTTGTGTCCGCATGTACTTTTGTATAGAAAACGTTTCCAGATTCGTGTTTTTATGTCTTTGTGTCATACTTTGAAAGATTTGGCTTTACATTTAACAATGACATGATATTTATCTTAGGATTCAGGTCAGGGATCTACTTCTGACGGTTGAGGTCGGTTTTTGAGGCTATAAAACATTAAATACATCCATATATACACCGATATTCTCTGCCCCAAACAAGATTTATGAAACTGAGGCACGAGAGAGAAAGAGCGGCTGAGAACAGAGGAGAAGATGGAGAAAGAAAACTCAGTCACCACTGCAGGAGAAGCTATGAGTGAAAGAGACTGAAGACGAGCCAGATGTCAAACATTTGCTGTTTCCAATCGCTTCTTTTATTCCCAACCTTTTACTTGAGATGTATTAAATTACCTATGCACGCAGAATCAAAGTTTGATTCATTTTTCAGATGAAAATGTCTGGTTTATCTATTCAAAATAATACTCTACTCATAGTATTTGATGTTACAGCCTGTAACTCACAGAAATGGCTGTAAAAATAGTCAGAAATTTTATAATTATTCACACATTTGTTCTTGTCGTGATCCATATTTTTACAGATTGTGTTGTGATGCACCAGTAAACTGTTTTCATGACCGAGGATCTGAAAATCTCAGCAGCTGCCACTGAAGTGTGATGTTCTCCCATCTTACCCATCAAAGAGACGTCTCCTCGTGGACTCAATGGCGCTGTCCACGGTGCGGATGGCCTGCTCTATGGATGTGCTCACGAAGGTGTCTCCCTCTCTGCTGACTGCAGGAACTGTGCACACAGACAGACGGAGAGTTAATAGAAATAAACCAATTTCATCACCTTTTATGTTTTTCATGAACATCACTGACAGAATTCTAAATGATGTGCTTCTGTTTATTCAAGTTCAAATAAAATGCCAATTGAACAATATTTTCGATACGTTTACACACACAAGGTTCGGAATCCGCGAGAACACTGGTGATTATATAGAACCTGCCTAATGTTCCTTATTCAGCTTCCCTCCCGGAGCCGGAGTGAACACATTTCTGGCACACGCCTTCATCTCGGTGTGCCACTGAAAACAGTGGAACGGTGACGTGAAGAGTAAGAGAGTCCAATAACTATCACGCACACTGACACAGCTGATGGTTCAGCAGCAGAGGGCTGCAGTCGGACCTGAGGAACCTCAGCAGGAAACAGCAAACTCACACAGGGAAGAGCTGATCGCAATCTGAGAGCGCTGCAGCCGAGTGGGACTCAACTACTGACCCACGTGGACCGGGCTTCTCACTCTGATTGTGCAGTAATGTGACTATATATATATATATATATATATATATATATATATATATATATATATATGTATATGTATATGTATACTGTACTGACAATAAATGTGTGTTAATATTGGTTGAGAGCTTCAAAAGTGAGTATTTTAATAATCTGTGTTAAAAGCCGTGTTTCTCAATCCAGGTCCTGACCCAGTTGTCCTCCGTGTTTTGGATGTTTCCGCGCTCCAACACACCTGCTTCTAATGAGAGCAGAGATTGGCGACGGGCTGGACGTTTCAATCCGGTGTGTTGGAGCAGCGAAACATCAGAAACATGCGTGGCAGCGGCTCCAGCATCGAGAAACACTGATCTAGAGATAAGACTCCTCCCCTTAACCACGATTTCCATCAGGCAAATGTATTTACAAATGTATTTAATGTGTGACAAAAATGACACCACGTGATATGAAATGACAGCTGTTTTTTTTAACGTGAGAGCAGATGGACGATGATATTCGATGAGAATATTCTGTGCAGGTGACGTCAGTTTTCTCACCTGTGACAGTGAGCACCATGCTAGCCACCTGGTAGCCGATGGGGTTGCGAGCGACACACTCGTAGCGCCCGCCATCGGCAGTGCCCACGTCTTTCACCTCCAGGTAACCGTCAGAGCTGATGTGGAACTTGCCACTTTCCGTCACCTGCACTCCATCCTGGGACAAAGAAGGTCGGAGGAAAAACAAGTGATGGGATAATGGGGGGGGGGGGGGGGGGGGGGGGGGGGTCAAATTACCAGTGATTAGGTATAATGTCAGACCAACTGGAACAGCTTAGACATAATAATAATCACCAAAGGTCATTCTCATTATTTGCTTCAATATGTAAAAGAAAACAGAAATCGTGTAAGCGCGCACACACATTTCCTGACCCCTGCCCTCATTCTTCTTCTCTGTTCTCGTTCCCAAATGTCAACACTTGTGTGACCCCGTGACCTCTGCAGTGATGAGGTGACGCGTGACCTTATAGAGCAAACGGGAGCTGGAGCATCTAACCTTGTTCCAGGTGAGGACAGGCTGCGGCTGGCCCTGAGCGCTGCAGGGGATCTGGACGTCCTGACCAGACTCAACCGTCAGGTCCCTTGGAGCATTTGTGAAAACAGGCGTTACTGAATGAGTTAAAACATACACACACAAACACACACACATGTTAATGATCACGCACCAGTGCGCCAAGTGGTGTACATGTAAAAAATCAAGTTTGCAATCTATCATAGCAGCAACATTATAAGACTTATCATGGTCCTGCACATACTCAGAGTTTGTACACACACACTCACAGTGTTTGTGTTACACTGCAGTGGCTATTCCTCTTCCCTCTATTACAGGGAAACAGCTTAGAGCCACAGTGGAGTTCAAAGAGAGACGACTGTGTTTGAAACTTCACGTCACAGAGAAAAACAAAATATAACATTTATGTCACTTTTCCAACGATGATTCTTTCTTTTTTTTTTAAGCAGCGACTCGTCCTCGCAGATGTGATGCACAGAGAAAAAAAACAGCTGTCTTTCATTTGTGCTCAGAGACCGAGAAAGTCTGCAATCACTCACTATACTCTGACTGCATCACACACACACACACACACACACACACGCTGGTCTCATTATTCCTGCAGGGGGACATTCACTGACATAATGCATTCCTCAGCCCTTCACCCAAACCTTAACCATCACAACTAAAAGGCCTCAGCCCAGCCCCTGACGCTGGGTTCACACTACTCTGTATCATTGTCTGTTATTATGGTCACTAGGTTTAATATGGAGTCATAAATTCTTGCTACGTTGTGGCCGAGAGACAACAGACGACACACTGCTCAGCGACCATTCCCTTTGTAATCTGTAATCTGCGGAAAAGGAAGAGCTCGCGACTGATTTCCCCGGACAAGAATGTAAACAAAAACTCTCTTAAGCAGAAAATACTTCCCCTGTTTCCAGTTTGACAAAAAACAACAACAACCCATCATCACAGCTGTGCTCCTGTTGGTCACCGAGGTGACTAGAGCGTTTGTATCTGTGATTTAATGCCAGTTTTCCATTATGACATGAGACAAAACACTGGATGGTACGATGGTGTGTCAGATTCTGTTGTCTGTCCCCAGTATGCTGCACATTAGAGCTGAATCATTGTGATTATTTGGTCATTTTTACATCATTATTCTCACTCTAATTAAAAAAAAAACACATTTTGTGTGATATTTGTGCAGCTCTGTGAGAAATGAAGACGTAGAATAAGATGTGTAATAATAATTCATCTGAAATGAAGTTGCAGTGCGCTGTGTTGCGATGTTCAGCCGTGTTCATGCAGACGGGACAGGCACAGCCATAAACATCGAAATTTCAGTTTAAAAGTGGGCGATTAGTGGACAGAGGAGATAATCCGAGGATTACATTAGTCTTGAATCCTCAGTGAAGTGTGAGTCTTCATTAGGATGAACACACACGGCATGTCCTTGTGTGCATGCAGCTGAGGCATTTGGTGGGAGTGGGCAGACGTTTGCCCCTGCCCCCGCCCCCCCCACACCACACACACACACACACACACACTGTTTAAATTCCAGTGCGTTTCCCATGCAGCGGCCATCAGTGAGCCACCTGGTCCTGGGAAACTCCCACCAGATGTAGTAGAAGTGGAGCGGGAGGCAGTTTCATAGTAGTCTCACACTAATGAAGTGCCTTTAAATCAAAGTTGAACTTTCTAAAGCCCAGGGTTCACTGCGGCGTCCCGAGCGCAGCATCAAAGCTGCAGACAGCGTGTGCTACCACACATGTCACGTATGTCACGTATGTCACGTATGTCAACGCGGGCGACATCAACAGATCAAATTACAGTCGAGCAGAAATGTGTGTAAATGACTTCCTGTTGTGATAACGCACACTTTCACTCTCTTCTCACGTCTTCATCTGCCCTCCATGCGGCCGTCGTACTGTGCGAGCCCACGACCGTGTGGGGCCGTGATGCAACATGTACTTTGAGTCATGTTAACAGCCATTACTACATGGAAAAACATGGTGTCATTTCAGGATTACAGACTGCCATGCTTTCCTGTACTTAGCCAAGCCTGTAATTTTAGTTGTGTGCACACACACACACACACACACACACACACACACACACACACATTGTCCTTCCATAGTTGTGAGGACACTTGTTGACATAATTCATTCCCAAACCCTTTATCTTAACCATCACAAATTAACTCCTTATCCAATATTATATCCCACGATCGTAGGCAGACAATAACACACACACAGTGACAGTAAAGCATCCACACGTGTGCACGGACCTGCACACATACAGCTGCATGTCTGTCAGTGTATACGTGCATTGTAACCGTTTAATAGCCGACTCGCACACGTAAAAGACAAATGAGCTGTGAACGAGGGGCACAGCAGCACCACTCCCCTCCAATTAACATTTTACCACCTAACACTCCCCTGCTCTCCACAAACACGCCGTGTTTGTGAGGCTGAGTGTTTAACTCCAAATACTTTTGCAGGAGAAACTTCAGCGGAAAGAACTCCCTCTGTATCGTCTCATAATATCGTCTCATAATATCGTCTCATAAACGTGTCGTCATTCCACATCAAATTTCATTTAGGAGTTAATCTCATCAGAGTCAATGAGCCAACAAGGATGCAACATGCAGGTTGACTGACATGTGACTCGTGATCAGCTGTCTCCAGTGCACGGAGAGTCACAACCAGAGAAGTGTGTGTGTGTGTGTGTGTGTGTGTGTGAATGACGAATGTATGTTGTGCAGAAATCTGCTCTTCACTCTTCACTGAGAGACAATAAGGCCTAAAAAACTAATAAAATTAACAGAAATGTGTAATTACAATGACAAGTTACTAATGTTTAATTCATTGGGCAAACTGTCAGTCATGTGACTTTACAGTGATCAGCACGAGCGTGTGCAGATATTTACACGCTCACCTCTCTGCTGGATGCTGAGCTGAACAGCCGTCTGCACCGTCCCCACAGGGCTGACCGCCTGACACTCGTACTGGCCCTCGTCGTGGGCCGCTACCCGGGTGACGCGCAGAGTCCCGGACGACAGGACCACGTGACGCCGGTCCAGGGGCAGCGGGCTGCCCCCCCTCGTCCAGGCGATCACCGGCTGTGGGTGGCCACTCGCCTCGCAGGGGAAGTCCACCGTGTGACCCTCCAGAACCGACTGGTCCTGTGGTGTGACTGTAAACTGTGGGACGGCTGTGGGAGGAAGAAGCAAATAAACAAGTGAGCTCTGGCTGCATGACTTACAGCAGAGGGGAATAAGCTGATCACACAGAAAGAAAGCAGCAGAAAATGTTCACACATGTTCACAAACATCTGTTTGGAACAATGACAAATGCAAGAGGGCAGTTGTACTGTGGTATCTGAGGGTAATCACAACAGTGACAATTAAAACACATTAAACCAGTTGCCTTGTTATTTAGTATAAGTACATTCATTAAAACTGCAGTTGTGTTTACATGTACACAAAAAGTCACAACAGATCCACACAACATTCTCACTATAGCGGAGTTTAGATCTTGTGTCTTGTGTCATTCTTTTACAAAGTTTAAAGTTTCAAATGTGAATTCTAATGCTGGAAAAACACCCTGAACTCCAGCAGTTACTTTAGGAATTAAAGGAATTAAATGTTTGTATCAGCTGAGAAGAGAAAGCACTGGAAATACACTGACAGTCTAACTCCTGATGCCCACCTTGTACAATGATAAAAGCTGTTGCGTGTATGGTATCAATATTATTGGAGGCAAAACAGGTATACTGTCCCGCATCAGCCTGGACCACCTGCTGGATATAAAGCCCTCCAGAGGGGGTGATGTTGATGCGAGCGTCGCTGGGCAGAGGCGTGCGGTCGCCCTTGGTCCAGGAGATCCGAGGCTGTGGCTGACCTGTGGCGCTGCACTCCAGAGTAACACTTTCCCCCACCAGCACCTCCGTGCTCAGGGGCTGGATCACAAAACTTGGCCGTGCTGGAGAGAAGAAGAAGAGGAGGAGGAGGAGGAGGAGGGATAAATGGATTAGGTCAGAGGTGAAAACCTTTTTCTTTCACAGGATTAGGTAACTAGTGATGTCCCTCAATAAATATAAATATCGACAGCTGTTTGCTTTTGAAAAGGTCAGTTGATGCATGAAGATCGTCTTTGTACATGATTATGCAAACACCACTTTGGCTACTGTTAAAACAACTTCCTCTGTGTGTCACAAACTGAGGTCAAGTCCTGTCCATATTTGGTCAGTGATTACAGTCGAGGGAGACGTGTACACAGCGAGGGGTTCTGGCGTTTACAGTCACACAGAGACAGGAAATGCTCAACATCTGCTCGGAGAAAATAAAAACTCGTCACGGGGGCCGTCCGTCACCTTAGCGACGACCCTTGGGTCATCTAGAGACAGCCGTGCTAATCTCCCATGGCGGCAGCTATTTGCACTATGACTAACGGAGGTGTGAGCGCTGTGTTCACGGAGCACAGAGGGAGGAGAGGAAGAGCGACAGAGGCAGAGGAGGATTCACATGAAAGCCAGCGGCCTTTGCTCCCAGTTCAGTGGGACATGACAGTTATTTGACCCTCTTGACCTTTGACCTTCGAGGGTAACCTCTGTGTTTACGAGTAAATCATCAATTGATTAGAGGAACAATACATCAAGCATTTAATCAGAATAAATATGCTCATAAACATGAGTTGTTTGACTGAAATAGTATAAGAAAGCATCACTTCTGCCAATTATTGTAAAGGAATTTTTGCTTTAAAAATGGACCTAGATGCTGTTCTTTAAACAATCCTTGTGTTTCTTGTTTCCAGGAGGACATTTCATTTACTGCCTCATCATCCAGAATTCTTTTAACTCAAAGCAGGAAGTCCTGATCAAATGTTTCCATGAACACAGACCGGACCAGATGATTTGATTTTCGTCTGTTTACATCAAGCATTTTTATTCCAATCAGGCATTTGTTCTTATGAAAGTAAAGATTTAGTCCCATGGAAGTGCAAATGTCTCACACAACACGACTGCTGCTCTTTCCTTTCCGACTTCCTGACAAACATAAACATTATTGGCCCTGAGCCGAGCGTCACTTCCTGTCTGCAACTTCAGTCTTTGATGTGAATGATTTGTCTGGACGTTGTTATTTCTTTTAATTCACATTGTTGTTTTATCTCAGTTGATATTGCTGCTGTTTTATCATGTAATGATGTCTTGAAATGAATGGAGAGGTTAAACGCAGCCACTCACAGGGGGCACCGAAATATCTCAGTGTGACCTCTGAAGTCTTGACCTCCCCGGCCACGTTTTTGGCCATGCACTGGTACACTCCCTCGTCCGTCTCTCTGGTGTCTTGGATCATCAACGTCCCGTCCTCCAGCAGGTTCAGACGACTGTCGTCGCGCATGTTTAGAGCATTACTGCCGGGAGAGAAACACAGCAACTGATCAGACGGAGTACGGAGTGTTTGTCTGAAACTCTCACTGTCAGAAGTGACTGTTGGCGCCTGTTCCATCAATCTTTAAACTGTGTCGTACTTGTTCCTGAGCCAGATGATCTGGGGTTTAGGGTTGCCTTCAGCCCTGCAGGTGAAGTAGACCGTGTTCCCCGATGTAACGTCCACATCCTGGGGCTCCGACGTGATCCTGGGTATCTCTGGAGAAGGAGATCAGACGGAGATGGATAATTATACACACCGATGACTGTGCTGGCATGAAAAGCAGTGTTCCCATGTAAACCTGAGCATTTTCTCTTTTATTTTAACCCATAAACGCACATAACGTCACTTGGAATGAGCAATGTGGAGTTATCTGATATTAGTGGATATTATGTAAATATGCCTGCATTTTTATCAGAATATCACATGCGATTTTAAACGGGAATTAACAGGAGAGCGCGCTCCGTAACATGGATTACACATACATGCATATTAGTGCTGTGGACGAAAACACTGAAATCCGTCTCCGTGTCTTATGGAGGATGGCTGTTATGACAGCTGTTCAACTGTTCAGTGTGTGTGTGTGTGTGTGTGGGGCGGCGGGGGATTTATTGTGGCTTCAACCATATTTTTTTTAATGCAGACATTCTTTCCTCGCTGCCTTGCTATGCAGACGGACGAAGAGGAGGGGGGGTTGCACGGAGCATGAATGGGCACGTCGGGGGCCGTGAAATTAGCTGTAGCGGTTTGAATGTGGTAGAGTTACAGTCGGCTTCCAAACAGACTACAGCGTTCACCACATTAGAGAGAAAGACATGTATAGACATAAATAGAGATGTGCACCGGAAACCGAAGCACCTAACAATCATGAAACACGTGTTTCTTAACCTACAAGAAAGCTGTGATCATCTTATATGAATGAGTGACACTGGATTCTAGTTTACACAGAAGATTTCTCACAAAACGTTGGCTGAAATATCTGAAACCACTTCAATCATCTTCCTTTTCACAGCCAAGGTGAAGAAGGTGGAGGAGGCCTTTTCCAAATGTTCTTCCATTAAGGTAAATGATCTAATACCAAAATAAGTGGTAATTATTCTTTTCATCTTTCATAAGATCTCATGTGTTCAGCCATCACAAGTGTCTCAGAGATACACTGAGCTGCTGCTGGTGGTCTGATACCAGAAGAACCAGAGATACCAGAGGAACCAGAGGAACCAGAGATACCAGAGGAACCAGAGATACCAGAGGAACCAGAGATACCAGAGGAACCAGCACACCAGAGGAACCAGAGATACCAGAGGAACCAGCGGAAGCAGAGATACCAGAGGAACCAGAGGAACCAGAGATACCAGAGGAACCAGAGATACCAGAGGAACCAGAGATATCAGAGGAACCAGAGATACCAGAGGAACCAGAGATATCAGAGGAACCAGAGATACCAGAGGAACCAACAATACCAGAGGAACCAGAGGGTCGTGGCCGACATTTTATCCAAACACCGCCGGTGATGCGTGAAGGCTGAAACAGCTGGTGCCTTCAGACCTCAGACACCTGTGTGTGTGTGTGTAAGAACGGGGGAAATTGCATATGTAGAACTAAAATGCCAGAACGTATGGCAATGAAATGGAAACCGGAGCTGCTGCCAGTAAAACTGTGGTGAGTGAACAGCTGCATCCCTCTGGAAAAGATGACCGACTCATTCAGATGACTGAATGATTATCAGCATGGTCTCTTTATCCACGCAGAGCTAATGCTGTAAAAGACTATTTCATTGACTGTAAATGTGCTTTTGTAATGTGTGCTGTGTGCAGGGTTAAGTGTATATATATATATATACATACATACATATATATATATATATATATACACATATATATATATTAAATAATGTTTGCCCAGTTTTTTCACATATTACTAATGTTTTTTCAACCTGTATCTATTCAATGCAAGCTTCCACATCAGCAACACATTTTCACTGAGCCATAGAGCGGCTTTATCTCAGGATATTCCCCTGTGCAAGAAACAGTAAAGGTTTTCTTAATTTAATACCATGGATATCATAATATTTGACTAAATCTCTCAATATCAGTCCAGCAACAGCCTGTAAAACTGGGAAAATACATCACAGACACCATATCACGATACAACGCGATCCAAACTCTAAGATGATATCTTGTTTCATATCAAAATAATGATATATGGATATTTTTACAGTACATTTACAGTTTCTGTGTGTTTTTCCATACCACAGCTGAGCTCCTCTGCAGTGAGCGTCGCCACAGATCTGCCCTGCAGGCGGCTCGGGTAGTCGCACGTTGCAGCGGCCTGGGCATTGCCCGACTCGGCGTACTGCTTCAGCAGGTCGGCCAACCACAGCAGCTCACAGTCACAGTTTAACGCGTTGGAATCCAGTCGCCTGAACACACATTCACAACATGCACAGACAAATATACACGGAGAAGTGAGAAACAGACGTGGAGTGCATACATGAAGCATACGGCACAGTGTGTGAGCTGTAAAGGCAGGACTCTGTGTGTGTGTGTGTGTGTGTGTGCAGCAGGGTTAAAAAAGAAAATGTGCTCTGGCAGTAAATGAGCTAAAACTGGTCCGTCATGGCGAGGTCAGTCCAAACAGTCGGGCTCAGTGGGACCGTTTTGGAAGACGCTCTCTTCCTGTCGTGGGAAACTATCTGTCTGCCTGGCCTTGTCTTCTGGTCACGGATCCAGCGCTCGCTTCAACCACAATGTGTCCATTAACCATGACATGCCTCGCAGAAAATTCAGCTGGCAGTGATTTTCATCTGGTGAGGCTGTTTCTCAATTTCTCGTTGACAAAAGTGTCTTAAAAACAAGAGTTTTTTTACATGCTCCGAGAGAATAAGAGCAGAGTCTGTTATCATCATTCTTTTCTAATTCTTTCTGGTATTACTTTATTAATCCCTGCGGAGAAATTCTTCCTCTGCATTTGACCAACATCCATCACTCTTCCCATGGCCTGTTACAGAAGCTTCCGTGCCAAATCAGAGAGGATGTTGAACACCTTCTCCCCACAGGTAGTGGGTAGTATTATAAATGGACATTAAGAAATCTTCAATCTTATTCTAGGAGCAGTGTATGTACTGTATGTTTGGTGGAGAGAGTTTAAGTTGGCCTCAAATTCTCACATATGAGTCCAAATGTAGACTTTTGTTAAAGGTTCCATGTAATCAAACGTCACACTGCACTCTGACTTGACAAGACCATGGAATGGACGGCGATCTCAGTGAAGGAAACCACCATGTAGCCAAAGAAGCGTGAGAACAGTGCAGCGTGGTTACGCGGCATTTAACCAACAAACAATCCCACTCTTGATATTGGGTGTCAGAAAAGGAAAGCAGACGTGCACTCGGACACAGCTGTTCCTCTGCAGCTTTCCCACTTACAATCGCTTCATGGCCTGAAGATGAGTGAAGGTCCCCGGGACGAGGTGGGTAATTCTGTTGTTGTGCAAAAACCTGAGAGAGAGAGAGAGACTGTGATTTATCAGTGTCCATAAATGCATCACAAGCTAAACCTTCACAGCTGCTTTCAAAGAACACCCACAGCCTCTGGTCATGTTAGTCTAGAAATGTCTTCTGAGGCACAGAATTATTTGAAAAAAAATAAATAAAATAATGACTGGCATCTATAAACAAATACTGATATTTTATTCTATTTTTCAGAATGGGACAAGAAATATGATCATTTTCCCAGAGCTTAACCTTTTGACCCCTGAGGCTCCTCTTTCTTTAGTTCCTTAACTCTTTATTTATACATCAGTGCAACTCTTGATGCAGTTGTTGTTATTCCAATCTCTTCCTGTAGGAAGCTGATGAACAGATTAAATGAGCTTTGACTGTGACCGTGGAGACACTGAGTGAGCACCTGGGAATTCCTTCCCCCCCTCTCTCTCTCTCTCTCTCTCTCTGGTTGCAGGTGTCCTTTGCTTCCATCTCCTCAGCCTAACTATGGGGGCTGTGGAGCACGGATACTCTGGGAGAACGCTGACCCATAACCGGGGCAAACAAATTGGAATTTAACGTGACCTTTAACCCTGACGGAGCGTTTCACAAACACTGACTACATGACATCCGCCTGCAGTTTTCAGGACTAATAATCTACACATGCAACAAAAATAGTGTTTTACATGCAGTTTGTTTATTACAGTAACAACATGGTAATCATTTTCTAATAGCTTATTTCAATAGTACTTATTATAGAATATCTTTTTGTACTGATAATGGAACATATGTGGAACACAGGGTAGAATAAATTATGTATTATTATGTATAATGTCATTTTTATGATGATGATGATCTATCATCTGTATTGCTTTGAAAATAACATGTTATTACTCTATCATAATCTCCTTAATACCACATTATTATGGTCGTTTTTTTCCAAGCAGCTGTTTTACCGAAATTTAATTTCCATATCACAAAATTCTGTTTCTTGTATTTATGGACAAACTTTCCATCCACACTAATATTTATATTTTAAAAGAGAGAAAATGCACTCACAGTCGTTCCAGTTTTGGGAGATGGGTGAATGATTCTGGTTCCAGCGACTCAATGTTGTTGAAGTGCAGATACCTGAGGAAGAACAGAGTGTAGACACTGATTCAGGGCTCCCTGTCTGTACTGATGTACTGATCCCTGTTCACCTGTCTGTCTCTACAGCACTAACCACCTACTGCAACGTGCAGAAAAAAGCTGCAGATGAATGCAAACAGAAAGCATTCATCTTCGCTGATACACGCAGTCGTTTGAAATGTGACTGTCAAACCATTATCTCACGTACAGCTGCGCACAAACAACTGTGGAGTCATGGATTTGAGCCGAGAAGACACATCAAACCACACCAATGGCTGTGTGATCAAGTTAAAGGCCTCAGCTTGTGTGTCTGCTCGCTAAAGCACAGAAAGCAACAATCAAAGCAAACACACACACTCACTCACAAAAGACTAACACAAAAAAATCTTCCCCACACACACACACACACACACACACACAAAATGACTTTTTTCTGCAAGTTGATTCTTGGCTGCGTTTTCACAGACTCGCTGCACATCCAACATCATGTCTCTGGGTGTTGCCTAAAGTATGAAAGGCAATAATAGAAACACATAACAGTCCAGACAAGTGAGAGACAGAGAGCTCATTTCAGAGCCAATTCATTTGCCCCTCTGGGTCGAATGTTCTTCCATTACACTTTTAAAAATCTATTTGGAATCCGGCACAATAGTCATAAAGTTTTAATAGTTTTAACTATAAAAGAGGACGAGATGATTCCTTTATTACATTCCCGTTTCTTCCTATAGTTAGTGCTAAACCCCGGATCATGCTGATAGAACTCATGCATCATAAATAAATGGACGTCCATAGGTTTTTGAATGGACTTGTTTTCGTGTGACTTTATGTGTTGAACAGAAAAAAAAACCAAAACTTGTCACCCACATATAAAACCCTTCATTATTGCAGTGAAATTCAAAACAGCTGCCAGGCATGGAGCCTGGTGTTGGAATGGCTCTGACTCCATGAATTAGCCATTTGTTTTGGGTTAATCTCGCAGAGTGAAGCGCAGTAATTCACAGTCTCCTCCAACAGGAAAAGAAAAAGCTTCATTTACTCGGAAAAAAGGCTCATACCAGACAGATAAGCTGCGATAATGATGCTACAGGGCTCATTTCTGCTAACAGAGATCATCGAGAATCAAATTAGACTTGGTATTTGCTGGTGTATTTTCCTCTCTGAACTGCCAGCGATTCATGAAGCCGTGTAAACGCGGCACAGAAGCGTCTCCGGGTGATCTGACTCACAGGAAGCAGCTGGACTCTAATCGCACAAGACTAAACAAACACAATGCAATGAACGTTTCTCACAATTAAAAAACACTTACACACAAACTGATTAACATCACATTGGAGCAGAAGAGCGGTTTCTGCACGTCAAGCTTCGCCTGACTCCAGCGACTGGCAGCACAGCCCTAGACATCATGCTACAAGCTTCGCAGTGGGGAGGTGGGAGCTGGGGGGGGAAGCTGGGGGGGCGCATATCTGTTGTCCTGACCACAACACATGCGACTCATGCAGACGGGGATCAGCGCGACATACAAGAACGACGGGTGCACACACGGCATGCAGGTAGGATGGGGGAGGGCGTGGCAGGAGGGGGAGTCACTGTAATGATTTAAATGACTGAAGAGAGCTGCCATGATACATCAGCTCCAATAATATGCCAACACTATCTTACCACTATAGAACCATGCAGACGTCAGTTTATAACAGTCTTACAGTAAGTGGGGGGGGGTTAGGGGAGAGGGATTTTGCAGACACACACACAGGGAAAGTGGGAGGAGGAGCAGTGGGGGGGGGTTGGGGGCGAGCAGGAGAAAAAGGTGGATGAGGAAGTTGGTCACTTACAGTTGCTCAAGAGAGACAAGGCCCTTAAATGCTTGTCTGTCAATTGATTGGATTTCATTCTTGTACAAATAGCTGAAAGGAGAGATAATCAGTGACATTAGTAACACACACACACACACACACACACACGCTCACACAGGATCATCTGAACTCTGCCTGGTTACAGTGAGAGAAAATAGAGAGGATCTGATTAAACAACAAAGAGCGGCATAGTTTGTTTAGATGGAGACGGCGGAGGACGACGTGTCCTTCAAGTCGGGACAGTTTTTGGAACAGCTTTAAAGGAAATCAGTCACACTCCGTCACTGACCCCGAAGCAACACTTTCATCAGCAGTAAACAGAGTTTTATCAACATTACAGACAAAGATGACACGTCCTGATCAAGCAGAGACTTTCAATCCTTCAGTCCACACTGAGTTTGAACGAGGGATGATGAAAAGGTGGAACTATGGCAACACTGTCACACTTCTCCACTTCTGCCCACACTGTTTTCCAATGGGAATAAACAGAGAGGCAACATTTTCCACGAGAAGTCATAACCTGCTTTTTTATCAGGGTAAACTGTGGACATCAACATGACATCTGTGACGTCCTGTGAACACTTTTACCTTTATCAGAATATCAGAATAACTTGATCACCATTTCTGTAACACCTGATATTATTTTGAAAAAGGTAAAGCAGCCATTTACGAGTGCATTAGCTGTAGGTGTTATTATTAAAATGATCTGATTATTAGTCATGTGACGTGCTGCAGGGTGGATTGTTTATTTTTTGATTTATTATAAATCTGCGGTGCTGCAGAGACAGAAGTTGAATAGTTTGACAGCTTATAGACGAGGCCTTCGTTTTGCAGTAAAACCCAGCAGGACGTCCCCACAACAGCAGAGCTGCAGCCTCCGTTACCACCAGGTCCCTGATATGTCATAAGGTTATTCCTCTTAGTTTATTTACAAATAACTAGCAGATAATACCCAGCAACTGTCGAGGAGCATTTTTGCTTGAAATGCCCATCCCTACTCGTCTCAAGTCTAAATTTACCTCCTGGCATTGCTCTTGAACGTTTGAGTCTTTCACTACGATCACTCTCCGTGTTCTCTCATACCCGCTCGCTTACAGAGTGCAGGGAAGGACAGAGGCTCAGGATGCAGACAGACAGACAGACAGACAGACAGACAGACAGACAGACAGACAGACAGACAGACAGAAGCACCGTCACCCCAAACACAACTCAGAGACCCTTCAAAGTCCTTTTCAAATCGTTTCTTAAAAGTAAAACAATCCACATGTGTTTGACTAAAGAGAAATTAGATCTGCGCTGTGGTCCCCGCCGGGTTGAGTGGGCAGCTCAGTGGGTGATGAAGGACTTCACAGATCAACTGTGGAAATCATCACAGAGTAATAATAACATCAGTGTGAGCCACAGCAGTTTAACACCTCATTTAGCTTTTCCTCATACTCATATACAACTGTGTGTATATATATATATACACTGAGTCATACCATCAACAAGGTTAATGTTCACATAATAAAATCAAAGATTACGTGTGTGTGTGTGTGTGCACACCTCAGGAGAAAAGAGGAGAATAAATCTGCATTGTGCATAAATTGAAATAAACAATAAGCTTTGGGTAGAAATAATAAACACGGCATCCTATAATCTCTCCTCCATATGTCTCCACTTATGTCTCCACTTTCCTCTCCGAGTCGTGCGTCACCTGTGCAGGATCAACACGTCCGTCTCACAGCGTCCAGAAAGACAAACTTCCCCCTCTGTCCTCTGTGTCAGAGAAAGACGATACGACGGGATTACAGCCGACACTTTCATCTCCCGCCTCCCTGCTTCACCTTCCGCCGCCGCCGCCGCCGCACTTGTCACGAGACATGATGAGAGACACAGATCTTCTCCACGCAGCGCGGGCGACGCAACGGAAGCGGAAAGATCTTATTTTTTTATCACTTTTTATGCCTCTTTAAAAACTTGTCTGTGTTTGTGCGATCATATTATATATACCAGAGAAACAAACTATTATTAAACAAACTGCTGCCTTTAAACATGATCAGGACAAACAGCCAATCAGAATATGTTTTTAAATTAAATTTCAATAAGAGGTTGTTATTGTTGTGTTTTGTTTTTTTTGCCATTTTCAAATAATCAGCATGGGCCAAGTATTATTTCATAAATAACATGAGTATTATTTATGTACGTCTTTGCAAGTTGAGTTTTTTCGATTATGTTTTTAATGTAATATCTAGTTTATACATTTTTTTGGAGAGAGTCCATAAGAGTTGACATCATATATGATTATTCAGCTACACTGATTTCTAAAGATTGACATCTGCCACAGAAAGACCGTAATAGACTTTAAACTGACCTAAACCATGTGACTTCTCTTTTGAAACCTCCTTCACAGGGGCGTGATGAATGTGTGTGTGTGTGTGTACTTGTATTTGTTACCTCTTTAGGAACTTTTCTGACTATGCCAGGACCAGTAGTCCTCATGGAGACAAAAACCTGGTCTTAATGCCTGAAAATATGCCCCACACTCAAACATTTCACTGATTTAGTTGAAAGTTTCCATCGCTTCATTAAACTCATCCCTAAACACACACACACACACACACACACACACACACACACACACACAACAGCAAATCTAATCTACATTGTTCTACTTTGACACAAGTATGGAACCCTGCAAATGAACACACACACACACACACACACACACACACACACACACACACACACACACACACACACACACACACACACACACACACACACACACACACACACACACACACACACACACACACACACACACACACACACACACACACACACACACACACACACACAGATAATTACAGATGGATGTAATTATGCAACTTAATATCTAGAACAATAAATAGCAGCGGGTTCCCACGACGAGGCGTGTCCAGCTCTGTTTGACTTGTTTATGGAGGCGGTCGTCAGAGGGGGGAGGGATCTGTCGACGGCCGCCCAGGCCATTAACTCTGGAGGACATGAAAGATGATAGGGAGTGGACTTTACTGGGATCCTCGGGGAAATAGAGAGGTGAGAAGGCTGATACAATCTGGCCCACAGCTATCCACTGAATACAACTTAGCCTGATCACAAAGGTTGGGGCTAAATCACTGAGCGAGAGGGGCTCTGTAATTGTAACATGAAGGGTGGGCTGTATACCTGGAATGTGTGTGTGAGTCAGTGAGAGGCTAGGAAAGGAAGCACGATGTATCCTTTCTCTTCTTCCCTCGTCCTCATAGACTGATCACCTGTGGAAGCTGAGCAGCAACGTCGTGCAACTCTTTACTCACACAGTCCTTTAACTGCATTTGCTCATAAGAAATATCTGGATTTTGCCAGTTTAGTTTGACTTGTTGTGTTCGTAGCTGGTTCACCAGGCGGTAAAACTAAATGAAACTCAGTGTCATGGGTGGACATACAGACTTGTGACGTGAAGTCTGCCTGACGACATGAATCGGACATCGCAGGTTCACGTTCTGTTGTCGTTGCTGTGTTTTTGGCAGATTTAGTAAAGAACAAGAGATAAATGAACAATTAATACACGAACACTGGATTATTGTTCATCAGCTAACACAAGAGTCATGAACAAGAGTTCTATTTGGTAGATTACTGGCTTTGTAAGTAGATTGTCTGATGTCCACGCAACAGGACGTCTGCATTTAACGCAGCCAGGGACCTATGGGGACTGAGGTGCCTTGCTCATGGGCCCATGAAACTACATCATATCTCAGGGCCGGCTCATACTTTCTGCATCTGACGTAAATTTCACCAGTTTGTGATTCTGTGCCGGGCAGACTCTGACCCGTTCTCCCCACGGCAGCTGGTGGCACGCTCGTCTTTTGGTCAAAACAGACAAACAAAGAAGATGGTAACCATGGAAACTTGGTTTGAGTTCATATGAGAAAGACCCACACATGTACAAGTCATCACTCCATGAATACAAGGAAGCACAATGGAGAGCGACTTCCTGGTGAGAAACTGCTGCTACAGGAATGGCATGAGATTGAGATTGAGATTGCACACACACACGCACGCACGCACGAGCACTGGCTGGTAGACTTTTTTAAGTACGGACTTTTGGGAACGGGAATCTGTCTGCCGTCCACACGACTGCAAATCTTTCCACCTCCTGAAAATCTGTGGCTACATTTAATCTGGACGGGACTTTCCTAATTTTCAAATCAACGAAACAAAGAATCAGCTGCAGATTAAATGTGAAGTGACTCAAAGTAAACAGCTGCAGAGGAGAAGCTCTGCTTCCTGTTTACACCAATGTACATGTATATTTTCCAGTGTGTTAGTGTGGACACAGATCACTTCTGATACTTGGCTTAAAGTAGTATAATTGTGGCCTCAGTGTGAGCACAGACACTGCCGTCACCGCGATAATAAAGCCAGTGACTAACAAAGTGAAACCCTGAGGCTTGATCTCTGTTCCCAGCTCCGCCTCCAGGTCACGACTTCCAGACGTGTAAGTACAGAGCAGTGAGCGGGAGACGATGTTATTTACATTCACCGCTACGAGCGGTCGAGCGACGTCAGCTGTCGTCCACATGCTTCCTACTGATCGAATAAAGATGTTGCCACATTGTCTTGAAGTCTTAAAAAGAAATAATAATCTGACATGAGGGGAACTCACAGATATTTGAGGTTTTCCAGGTCTTCAAACGCCCCCCTGGGGATCCTTCGTATATGGTTGTTGTTAAGGAGGCTGTGGAGCAAAGAGAAAAAACAAGGGCTTATGTCACAGACAATATCTAATACCTGAAACCACTGAGAGCTGTTGAGGATACAAAGTCCTGAGCAGTCCAAACACTTGGCTGAAAGGAAAGACTAGACTTTTCTCTACACTTTGAATCCAAGTCTAAGCCACCGTGTGTGTGTGTGTGTGTGTGTGTGTGTGTGTGTGTGCACCCTGCACCTATTCCCATCTCATGGTCGTCAGTTTTGTTGTGTGTGAAACTTTAAGCGTCGTCCACAACATGCACCGCAGACAGGGCTCATTTATCTGCACCGTGTAAAACGTGACCATGTCAAGGTTCTGACAGAGGACACGTCGGCTGGTGCTGCACACACACACACACACACACACGCACTCCTGCAATACTTCAACACACTGACCATTAAAAAAATACAATACTTGGAACATTTATGCTTTATTAGCTTAGCAATGCACCAGCGAGCAGGCTGGACATATGATAAATAGCCCTGTGGGTGGAAGTGGAAAAATAAATTCCTCCCAGATTACGAGCTGACCTACATGTGTGAAACCACGGAACAGAGGAAGAATTTCTGCCTGTGTGTGTGTGTGTGTGTGTGTGTGTGAGGAAGTGACAATCATTCTGCAGAGTTGCTGTTAAAAGGAAACAGGATTGATTTTCTATAGTCTCCTTCTTGAGACACTGGGATTCCCAGCCAACAGGATGTCATTACTCTGCAAATATCTTTCACCTCAATATTATTCAGGAAACTATGGCTGAAGCCCTGAAATTTCAACTCCAAATCGACTAATCGACTAGTTTTATACGATTTGTTTGTGATATGAAAACTTTACTTTCGACTTTTTTCCCGCCATCTGTTTTTGTAAAATGCTGCCACACTGACATGGATGTTAGAGGACGACTGACTGCAGCTAAACATTAAATCAAACCACCACACGTTCTTTAATCTGTCCGTCTCCTGTGGGTTGGGCTAATCCGAAATACTGAAATCAAGGGGGGGTGTTCTCTGAAGACACGCTGTTACCTGTGGAACAGGGGTGCTCTGAAAACACCCCCATTAGCACTTGGTACATTCCTCCAGATGAAGTCAAATTAACCATAGACTGCATGAAATTAACACGGCAACAAGTCGAGCAGTCAGAATTTGAGTGGAACCAGAACGTATGGACTCATAAATCGACTTTACAGCCCTACAGCTTACAAACAGTGGGCTAACAGTATAGTGCGTGTTCACTGTTGTGTGTTCACTGTTGTGCGTGTATACTAGAGCGGGGATACTTACAGTGTGTTGAGGTTCTTTAATCGCCTGAAGGACCCCGGTTGTATATCTTTGATTTTGTTGAACCTCAGATCTCTGTAGAAAACAAGGAAAATACGTGTGTTTATTGATTTTCATGCAAAGTCTATAAGTGCACAATCAAAAAGTCGCACATGACTTGAACAGCTGTGGAGGGAGAAAGCGGGCGGAGCACATCTGTGTGAACTACGGTCCACATCAGCGCCATCATGTAAAAATCCACAAGCATAATTGGACACATTACTCATCACAGAAAAATGCCCGTGTCGAGCTTTAATCACCGGAGCACATTTATATAACATTTGCCCCAAAGATAACAAGCACACGGCTGCTCGCTGCACTGTGATGATGACGTGACACTAATCACTCTCTCTGAAAACAAGCCAATCAGCTGAAGAACCCAACGCTGCAATTCACCATTTTAACAACACTCATATCACAACATTCAAATCTGGGAAGGCTAGTGACACTGTTTCTGCTCGAGCCATGGTTCTCAAACTGTGGTACTGCTTCCTCTGGTGGTACTATGAAGAAAATCAGAAATACTGTTCTACTGTAAATACCAGGGTATGTGATTGGAGTTCATAGAAAATTAAACAAATTAGAGCTGAAACAATTAATCGATTATTAAATGAACTATTTTTCGGTTTGAAGCTTTTTTCATGATTAAAACAAGATTTCCGATTGTTTAAGCTTCTTAAATGTGAATATTTCCTTCATTTCTTTGCTCTGGATAACAAAGAAATCATTCAAAGTGAATCATTCTGGTTTGTGGACAAAACAAGACATTTGAGAACGTCATCATTTCCAGGTTTGACAAACACCGATCGACATTTTTTAAAGGTTTTTCTGATATTTTACTACTCGATTCATCGAGAAAATAATCGACAGATGAATGGATTATGCTGCAGCTCTAAAACAAATGACAAAATAATAATAATGTCAGAAGAGATTTTTACAGTTTCACACGCGTGCTTTAAATCATCTGACCTAAGTGCAAAAAAAAAAAAAAATTCTTCTTCAAGCCAGACATTTCTATGAGGAAGCTAAACCATTGATTTGATCCACATTAAGCACAGAGACGGGGGCGAGTGGAGCATTTCAATGACAGAGAGCATCCCGGGCCAAACAGATGAAGAGATCACCACAGACGTCACCTCTGCTACAGAAGAGAGCTCCACTCCCACAGCAACAGCTTGGCCTGACGACCAGCATTCTTGATAGTCAACGACCTTACTGAGTAAATACTTCACGACTGGGTCACACACACTCAACATATTTGACTGACTTGGCAGAAAGTGTTCACAGACGCCAGAGTCATGAGAATCTGAAATGTTTGGAGGAAAAAGAAAAGCAGCTTTGAATTCCGCTCTCTTTTCCCCTCCCCTGTGAAACTATGTCTGATGCAATCTGTAATACAAACCATCCCCAGCATACAGATTTAATGCAGATGCTGAATTCATCCATTAGCTCAGCCCCGTTCTACTCCCCTTCATGGCCGACAGGCTCTGCAACGTGAACCCGTGTCTTCCTGAGTTTTTCATTTCTTGTTTTCTTGTGAAAAATGAGCCAAAGTCAATTATTTAAAAGAGAAAGAAGTGATGTTATAGCCAGTGAAATGCTTATGGGTCATCTGCTCACATATGGATCCAGTCAGAGTGGATACAACTCAGCGTCTCATGTGCTGCCTTCCTTTTGTATAGACTGCAGCACAAGAATACAAAAACAAGACTATCACAAACTACACAAAGCACACAGACGGCTGGGTATTGATTAAAAATGTCTAGATAGTATCAATATTTGCAACTTTGTCATCATATGCATCATTTAAATGACATGTCACGGTAAAAGTCTTAAGTCTTAAGTCTTTGCAGGTCAAACTGTGTACTTGAGAGCTTCTCTCTCACTCACACATACATGCTCAGCCTCACAGCCAATCATGAGCTCTGTTACATCTCAGTCAAACAGCATGCTGCACGACTAATGGACGAGGCAGAGTATTGGAGTTTGACAATGCTGCTCATGATTCTGACCAATAATAATGACATTTTATTCATAAATGCAAATATAGAGAAACAATCCACCATGTGCATTTGTATCTGGATCATAGTGATTTCAGTGTGCAGTGGTTTTTAATGTAAATGTTTCTAAGACCTGACACTTGGGAAGTTAAGTGATAACACATCGATCAGCACGTTGATGACGACACTGTTCTGTATCTGTTCTACGCTGAGTGTCCACAGCCGGGTGAGGGTCCACCACGGAGAGAACAGGGATCAATGCAAGCTGAATGAAGACGTAGGAAAAACCAAGGTGCAGCGGAGTGCACTGCCTGAACATGCAGGGGGAGGGGCCGTCCCACCCAAGCTCAGAGGGGCCACGATGAGAGGAAGATGAAGGGGAAAGGAAGGAGGAGAAAAGGCCTATGTGCTGTTTCTTAAATCCGTGTCTTTCCCTGTTTATCACACGAGTACAGAAACACTGTATGTTGTGAGTAAAGCTTTAAATGATGATGTTGTTAGAATGTTAATTAGTGTACAATTACACTACCTTCATAGACATGACTAAGGTAACTGCTAACACAACCATTTATCCTCTGTGTGTGTGTGTGTGTCTATGGAAGCTTGTTGATTGCAGTGAATAGAATGTCACATAACTTTCTCACATGGTTAATACACATTTCTGATTGTTCAATTTAAACAAAATTCACTTTTTTTTTCACTTCTTTAGCGTATATTCAACATTTGCAAAATGATAGCTGATGGAAACCCAGTTGTTAAAGAGCTACGTGTGTTTTAATCTGCGTTCCAAACCCTGATCCTACCCAACCATCACAGACCAGACTGTGTGTACTGTGTTTAACGACACTTTTGTCTTTTTACAGATACTAATTTACGTGATCTACATTCGTAGCGTAAATTCTCATTTTTTTCCACCGCAACTAAACAGGAAATGATGACTTCAGAGCTGTAAAGCTGCTGTGTGACTGTTTATTGTAAAGGAAGAAGAGAAGAATCATGAGTCAATCCTCAGAGGAGAGGAACTACAGGACGTTTCATAAACAATGTCTTTGTGAGACATTCTTCAGTTCATTAAAAAGTAAAACAAGCACAAACTGCTGAACTTTACGATTCTTGTTTTAAAGGAGTCGGTTAACTCCCCATTCATGTGCTGGGATGGCACTTTGCCACAGGCGACTATAAAACAGCACAGCCAACAGCCAACAGCAGAGAGGCTGACAGAGCGGAGCATGACAGTGGAGCAGCGTCCTCGGGTCAGTAATCACCGAGCAACTCCACAACAAAAGCACTGATACACGAGAGAGGAGAACAAAAGAGAATTTCAGCTCTTTTTTGGAAACAAAGACGTTTGTTATTTACCCACACGGTAGTTTGGGCCCATAATTAAAGAGGCATTTAGATCAAAGCCAACAAAGGGAAAAAGAGTTCAATAACATGTGGCCTATGAGACTTAATCCATGTTTTTAAACATACAATCACTCAAGCATCTTGTTATCAGAATGTCACAATTCAGTCTTTAAATAGAAACTCAGCCAAACTCCTGAAGCCAATGTTTTATAATTCACTTCAGTAAATGAAGTCATTCAAATGAACTTTAACACACATTAAACATACACAGTACATTACATGTGTAATCCAAGTGTTAATCCAACACTCACACCTGGGACCTTACATGATACTGAAACTAACACAACAGTTGTGTATGCAGGAATTCCCACAACCTGGTATTAGTGTTTTTACTTAAGTTGAGGGTCCTGAATTCTCCTTCCATGACTGTTCATATGACACTTTGAGTAAACGTCAAGTATGGAGATGCTTTTGTCCTAAATCCTTCCATGTGTATGTGCCAGCATCACTATCCTTATGGGATGTTAATGAATGATCTCGGGGCCAGAGACCTTCCAACATTAGCCGTTAGTCGATTCATCCGTTTCCTGTCATCTGTGTCTCATTTATCTGGACCTCACATACCATGCAGTTACAACGTCTACCAGGAGAGGGCGCACAATTTGTAACACTAACTTCCGCCATAGTTAATAATAATTAGAACCTATTTCGCAGCATTTCAGGCAGAGGAGGGGGCAGCTACAGTCGTCATGCTGGTCTTTGTGGATCGCGACTCTTCTTCTAATGCATCTTAAAAAGCTGGATGTAAACTCATGTGAAAAGGTCGTTGTTGTTGTTTTATTATAGATAAACAATAGATAAACTATACATCTTATGACTTCTGATGATGACTTTATGAAGGCTGCATATTATGTATGCACCATCTGTGGTGCAGAGGTAGAAATACTTCCACTCACTGTTTCATGAGTTTTCATGTCCGACATTCAACATCACCGATGTCTTCTCCTGATGAGCAAAGAGGTTATTAACTGGTAACTGGTAATTACCTCATACAGTCTGAAGTGCTTGTAGGCTGCGTGTTCTACATAGACTGCATAAATTACCACCCAAGTTCGAACCAAATTACCGATAAAAAGTGACAGCACACTGTCTGAGATGGAAGTGAAGGTCTAGTGAGTGCACTGAGGTGATTTAGGGACAGAGAAACTCTTGAATGGTTTACTACTAGACTTGAGACTGCACAGTCCTCCTGTAACATGTACATCAGTTGAAATGATCACAAAAGAGCACACAAGCCACGACGGAAACCATAAGCGGAGTCCAAGGCTTCACTCACCGAAAGCATCCGTGTGGAAACTCCGCACTGAACCCATCGACTTCAAATTTCAACCCTAACAATGCTGCTTCGCCAGGCACCTCAGAGGTTTGACACACACCCAGTGAGAGCTCGTGGTTCTTTGAGAGAAGGTTTATACACCATAATAGCTACATGTCAATCACAACAGAGGGATTTAAGAAGCTCGACTGGTTTGTGTAACTGGCTGACCACCCATCCGTACGCCCAAATCAACGGACAAAAGAAACTATGTTGAGAGTTCTCCAGAGAGAAAGCTTTCAACAATATACAAGGACCCACGGAGAGGAGAAAATATCTGATGGGATCAATTTGGGCCAGAAAAAGAGAGATTGTATCATTGAGTGTAAGGGAGAGAGAGACAGCTGTCTGTCAAGTGGTGACAGAGATGGAATACCACGCATTAGCCTTAATATGAGCCATTCATGCTTCTGCAGCAGAGTGTGCGTTTCATAATATGAAGAGGAAGTTACTACACAAACGAAGAAGAACCACAGTTCCCAGACACACTCAAAAAACTGCAGTCTCACCTTTAACTGTCACCTATTCTCACATACTGGACCTTTAGAGGATATTATGCAAATATAGTCCATCAATGCTTATTATTATTATTATCATCAAGATTTTCTTGGCCAGGGACCACAATAACCTCCAGACTTGTACTAATATACTCACATTTACTTTAATCAGCAGAAGGTGCTGACTGTGAATAAACATGAGAACCGGCCAAAAAGAATCCTCCACTTTCAGGCAATGAAAATGTGCACGGGCAGAAAAATGGTCTTAGGTGTGTAATCCATATTCATCAGTGGAGTTACTGTGTTAGAGTGGGTGACATGCACACACCAGTCTCCTTGGTAAGTAATCAATCTCTCACACATTTTTCTTTACCAGCAAAAGAAAAATATCTGGCTCTGCATCGAAGACATTTATCGTTTCAATTAAGTTCCAACGTTTCTTTGTATTCACACAGCGGCAGATATGTGTGGATTCCTGTGTGAGTGAGGGCGATGGGTGAACCTGGCCTCTGCCCAGTTCCACCAGCATCTGAATGCCATGTGTGGACCTCTCCTCTCATTCCCTCTCCCCCTCCCCGGTCAGAGAAGCCCTTTGGCTTTGAGTCACAGGCCCATGTGGGCTTGCCAAGACCTCTCCAGTGCGGGTGAGTCATCGTGAGCTAAACAAGAACATGGCTGGATCCTGAACCAGGATCTCCAAACATGGATGTGGTGACTCTCTGCAAAAAAAAAACAACCGCCTGTGTTCAAGTAAGCAGGATTTGTTTGTTGTTGGGGGAGCTGTAGTGGACAACAAGAGCCTCGCAGAGTCTTACAGAGCCTGGAGGAGCTGGACTGCTGAGTACAGCTGAAGGTCATTACTGCACAAATAGAAGGGCAGAGCACATACAGAACTGAGGGAACAATCACCGGATCTGTCCACCTTCAGGCTGGAAATGTTGAGTAATTAACCAAACACATTTATACTGATAAAGCACGACAGTGTCATCAGTCCAAACGTTTCTTTTGTTCCGACTTTAATGACTATAATCTTCTCATTGACTTGCCAGGTATGACGTCCTCCACAGGTTACAGAAGAAGAGTCACACGACTACACCGACCCCACAGTCTCACAACACTGTAACACCATAACACAATAAACCACAGTACCAGAAACTAGGGCTGAACTATGTGTGATGTTGACAGATTAGATTAGATGTAATATCTTCTTTTGAGAAAAAAGTTTTCCTTGTTTTTAAAAGCAGGAAAAGTCATCACAGATACCTTATCACGATATGATGACACCCACAATCTGTTGATATTATATAAATATAATATCGATATATCACCCCGCCTTGAGTTATAGTAGCATGCATCTGCCAGAGTGAGAACTTGGTGTGTTTAATCCATCCGTCTGTTTTCTACCGCTTTATCCTCCACAGGAGAGTCACAGGTGCCAAACAAACAACCATCCACTCTCACAATCACACCTATGGTCAATTTAGAGTGTCCAATTTACCTAATTCCCATATTGCATGTTTTTGGACAGTGGGAGGAAGCCGGAGAACCTGGAGAAAACTCACGCACACACGAGGAGAACATGCAAACTCCATGTTCCACTCGGGGCTGGAACCAGTGCTGACATATGCATACGTAAATGTCAGCGTGATCCTGAACGTCTCACCAAACGTTTTGTTCGACAATCCATCGGAAAGAAAAATGTACTGCACACATTTATTTGACACGGCATATTTGGCTGCAGAAATAGCGTTATGAAAAACAAGATAACTACTAAAATCTGACTTCTCCACAGAAACAGGAGAAAACCACTCGCTTATGTCACAAAATGAGCCTTTGTGTGTCCTTGCTGTGGCTGCCCGAGGCCTCCATGAAGAACATGATGTCATCAAACTGGCTGTAAACACATTTCTGCAGAACAGTCAACTCTGAAATCTGATTAACAAACTCGCCACAACACGGTCCAGGTGTACGACACATTCAACTCATATTCATAAAACTGGAGTTGTGAAAGTGTTTCCCCAGAATTCACCAGCTGTCCCGTGTTGATGGGCACAGGAAGGGGCCAGAGGAGCTCCTTTCAACAACTATCTTGGGCCCAATCTAACTGTGCAAATGAGCTAAGCTTTGGGGATTTCTGGCTTTGCATTCCAAAACGCTGCAGAGACTCAGAGTGCCTCACAAAGCCTGACTGCAGCGAATTCCACACAATGGAAGTGCACTTTCCCTCCCTGACTCACCAGCACTGTCACTCACTTGGACCAGGCCGCAGTGAGTGAGTGAGTGAGTGAGTGAGTGACTACTTATGATCACTGATGCTCACTTAAAACATTCGGATGTTCTGACCTGAGCCACAAAAAAGAGACACACCTCTCTCTGTGTTTATGCTTTTCAGTGAGGGTCGGATAGACGGTAACCAGAAGAGAAGTACCTGTATGGGGATCCTAATAAACAAACAACAATCTGACAAATACTGGGGTTCAATAAAAACATGTCGATCAACATAAATAAGAAGCTAAAACCAGCAAAGACTAGACAGAATACAAAGAAAACTTACAGTAGCTATGCCTTACAAGAAAGTCATCAACTCATTGTTTCAGCCCAGGTTTCCCACACCTTGTTCGACATCAAATTCAATGACTTTTCAAGGACTTTCCAGGACCAATTCCCTCAAATCCAAGGACCAAATGTGCTGACACAGCTTAAGATGGGAGAGCAACTTGCCCACTAACGTCCCGCTCTACATTTGACCAAGTGGGAGATCATTTTCACATCATTTGCTCTCTCTACTGTTACTCACTCATTGTTCTGCATGGAATCTCAGGTCAGAAACAGAGAGAGACAGTGGACAGTGTCCACAACACCACTGCAGGACACATGAAACAGTAGGTGATGTCATTGGCAGCGGGAGACATTTACCTAAATATCAACTTAACTCACTTTCTTGCACAAAATTCAAGCACTTTCAATGACCCACTTCTTTTTAGGTTTTTTTTTTATTCAAATTCACAAACTTTCAAGTACTTCAAGGACCCATGGGAACCCTGTTAGAACCTCATTCTTTGCAACATTGTAGAAACTAAATGACCAAATTTACTAAACACAAAGGCCAGTTACCAGATTCACAACTGACTGAATGTTCACATATGTACAGTATATATACATTATAGCTACATTATAACAAGTCACCGATATTTCAAAGTCATAATCCCAAGGTAATAATCAGCAAAGACGTCCAAACACGGAACCCAGAGCTACCGAGTCATGAAATCCAAAACCTGGTGCTTTGATATTGCACGTCATACACAAGAGGAATACTTGTCGCAGAGTCTTTGTCTGGAGTTGCTAAGGTAATTCCAGTAAAACAAACAGTTTATATTCGACGCTGGCAACACAGCAGTAATGTAGAAGCAATCATTTCAGCAAATCCCCGAGAAGATATGCAGCAGTGTCATGACAAAGGAAATGTAATTTATGATCATGCCTCGAGCAGAAAGTCCACAGAGAAAACAGCTGAAAAACAAATGTAGGCCAGAAAGAGAAAAAAGTCCATGTTTCTGGGTCCAAGTGTCATGTAGAAAGACTCCTGGCAAAAAGCCCGTGTGCAGTTGTACCTCAGGGCCGACGCTTCTCTACTGCACTGGCCCAGAGGAAACTGAAAGAAAGAAACGTTCAAAACTAAAATATTCACCGTTTTAATCCACTTAAAAACACCTGTCAGTGTAGTGACTCTCTTCTATGGTCGGTGTTTCCTCATAATCAACGTGAAGACGTCACTTTCATTTTGAAACAGTGTTTTGTGTTTGTCATGACAGAAGTTAAATCTTCTCCTATATAATAATATAATCTTGTTATTATCCCATATTATTCAGTTCCTACAAGAGTCTGTATCCAGTTAAGAGAAAGAATGCAGTTCCTGTACCTGCACGGCACATGCACGACTGCAGGTCAAACAAATACTACACCCACTCTGACTTAATCCTGCAAAGCTCTCGTGATCTCGACCAAAGCCAGGAAGGACGGTGCGATACACAAGTGATATGAAACACAGAAACTCATCCCAGTAAAATACATGTTCTCACTCTGTCTTGACTGCCATGTTATGGGGCTTAATTGGATCAGCCACAGCAGACAGACCACAAATTGCAGGAACACAACTGCTCCTCACATTTAGACATTCCTGAGAAGACACTTCGTCTTCCCAGGTGAGCTCAGGAGAGGACGAGCAGCGGGGAGGAGGAGAAGGAAGGACGAGCCGGGTACGAAGTGTGTTCATGTCCTGACACGACAGCCGAGCAGAGGCAACAAGTGGCTGAGGCTTCAAAGCTCCTACAAGGAGTTCCTGGGAAACCACAGCGTCCTGGGATCACATTCACACACACGTTCTAAACTAGCTCTTACTTTACTTTGGGAGGCGTCTGGGGCAGAGGATAGGGCAGATTCTGAGTATGCTGCTGTGGTGCATTTGTCCCCCTGCCCACAGCCTGAAAGGAGCTTTTTATAGAGCCATCCATTATGGACTGGACTGCAGTGAACCACTAAAGACAAAAGACAGGGCAGATACTGTACATGCAGTGACTGATGGACAGGAACATTAGAGCAGCTTAATGAAGTCATTAATCCACAGAAGAAGGCTGATCTGGAATAAATGAAGTCTAACTTTACCCACAACAACACTCCTGGTGTTGAGGGAGGAAAAGACGCTGGTCAAAGTGTGTCATGTCCCAGAGACGTGGACTAGCCCGTGGTTCGCGTACCTCTGTGTGACCCTAAAAAGCCTTTTCATTAACCTCTGCTGCAGCTCACAGCTGAACTCACTGGCAGGTGTCATAACTGTGCGTCATAAACGCTGCGCTGCAACATTTACCTGCGACTTTAGCACGAGATCGACTTTTCCTGAGACACTGCAGCGACTTCACTTCACTTCAGAGCCGAGAGTCAAAGTTACCTCTGCGCTCTTCAACTAACCAAACCAACCCGAGACAACGGTGTGGACACATTGTTGCAGGCATACTTTAAACACTCGCGTGTTCTCTGTTCCGTGTTCCCGGGGCTCGGTCCCTCGGTCCCTCGGTCGCTCGGTCGCTGCTAAATCACAGCACAGCGGCGAGCAGCTACTTACAGGATGGTGGTCTGAGGCGCGACAGCCGGCACCGTCTCCAGGTTCAGATGCATACATCTCACCGTGGTTCGGAAACACAAGCAGCGGCTCGGGCAACAAAGTCCAAAGTGTGGTCCGCCGGCGAGCAGCAACAACGCGGCCGCGAGCAGACACGGAGAAAAGAGCTGGGCAGCCCGCAGCGCCATTGCTGAGCAGTGAGCCGAGCAGAGCACACACACAGACCGCCAGCTGGCCCTCTGCACACACACACACTCACACACACACACACACACACAGACACACTCACTCACTCACACACAGACACACTCACTCAGTCAGTCACACACAGACACGCAGGAGTACACTAACACACAACCACTAACTACTAACACAGAGGCAGAGAGAGAGAGAGACACACACACAGAGAGAGACACACACACACACACACAGAGAGACACACACACACACACACACACACACACACACAGAGAAAAAACAGAACGTTGTGTTCCCCCCTCATGTATTTCCCCAGTTCAATTACAGAGTAACATATTAACTATTTCAGATTGTTTTGTAAATCAAAATAAACAAATAAAGAATATTTACCAACCACCTATGTTGGTTTTCATAGCCTAAAACCATGGTTCTCAAACCACCAGTGGTACGCGAGAGCTTCCTCTGGTGGTACTTGGGAGGAAAATCACAATTACTGTTCTGCTTTATAGTGCATAGGAAATGAAACAAATAATAATAATAAAAATATGAAGAATTAGAATTAGAGTCACCTTATCTCTCGCTCCATCTTAATCTAATTTCACTTCACCAGTATAGATGAGGAAGAGGAGGATAAATCTGCCTCCTGTGAAAAGTTACACCTGTATTTTAACGTTGGTTAAAGTTGTATTTTCTCAGGTGATATAAAATGTTTGAGAACCACTGACTTTGTTCTTCGACCTGTCGCGTGTACGTTTTAAATACAAACAAATGTCAGTTACAGTCAGTTTCATTGTTATGTCTGTGCACACAATGCGGATTAAGACGAGTATGTGCTCCACGATGACAGTATCTCTGAGTACAGCAGTGACGTTCACAACCTGCACACAGGAAGTGAAGTTCCATGTCAACATAGAGACAACAGCCAACCCTGGGCTGGTAAAGTGAGACGGCTGCAGACTCGAGAGAAACGACAGAAACACTTCAGGTCCAACAGTGTTGCTTGGCAGAGTCCCATTTCACGTAGTTTCAGATCATGGAGACTGAACAATAATAACATTACAGCAGCTCGATTGGATCATTTATTTCCCATTTTGAGGCGAAAGCTCACTGTGCAAATAAGAGTGAATGTCTGTGCCCACAGAAACCCAACCAAGAAGAAAGAGAAAGCTCTACATCCTTTTTTGGTGTGCAAAGGCCGCTGTAGCTCCCTGCCGTGCTTGGGAATGACGGGTTAGTGGAGGAGTCTCCCGTCTGCTGCACTAAATATCACAAATTCTTACACACTTGACCTTTAAAAAAGACCATAAGTTAATAAAAGCCCCGCCCAAAGTAACAATCACTCCCCATCCTTTCATTTGGTATATTCTCAGTGCTGTTTTTGCAATTGTGTAGTTATTTTAACATTTTCTACAGCAAATTTTGAGAGTTAATGTAACATTGGTTAACTCCTACATCTACAGGAGAGTGACAGCAGCCTCTTACGCAACAGTTTGTGCCACAACCACTTTTAAGTCTCCAAATAAGAGCCTAAACATGCATTTTCCATTCCCATAGAAAACTCCACTTCCTCACGTATAAAGGAAACTGTGTTTTGAAAATTCCACCATTGAAGTCAAATCAGTGAGCCAGGATATACACCAGGGTCCTGCACCTTGTAAAACCACGTGGAACCAAGCAATTAATAATACTTACTTCATCTGTGCTTGTTCTGACATGTTGGTGAATTTGCCTTGAAAGTTTAGTGAAGGTCACGAGGTGAAAAATGACAAAAATGAACAGAGGAATGTACAAAAAAAAACCCTCTCATCATTTCATTCAGTTTGAAAGGTCGCTGGCGGCCCCTGGTGGCAGCAACAGGTCCTGCCTGTAAAATGAAGTACCAAGTTAACCAAGTTAACCAAGTTGGTTAAAAGGTTAAAAAAACAACTGTGGAAAGAAACAGTGTTATTTTTTCGTTCACATTCGTTTGCCTTTAAACTAGAGAAATAAATACATAATGCAACTTAACCTGAAGTTGGAGTGTCTTAGTTGTTACTAATACTTGCAATATTATCTTGTTTCTGTGTATTTCTACCTGTCCTGCTGAAGAGCAAGCAGCCTTTCAATCCTCTCTAATAAAACTTTAGGAAACAATTGTAAAACACACTGATTTTGGCCAGAAAATGATACAAATTACAACCAGTTTTGTCTTTGCATGACTGAAAACTATGATTCATCGAGGATTATCTCAGGGAACAATGTAAAGCTAAGCTAAAGGAATCACTGAGTTTAGACTCGTGGGCTAATTAGCATCTGATTAATCACAGGCGTGTCCACTTGGTGCACAAATCACACACAAGCATGAGAATGGAGACACATTCCAGTGTCATGAAAATGTTGTATCTTTGTAAATAATCTGCTGGTGACACATCACAACACAGACTTTAGAGTTTTTCTTCATGTTCTGGTGGAACACAAAAGAGTCCTGGCCCAGTTCTAGGCAACTAATGATATAAATATAAACTAATATTTAACATTAGTTTAGCTAAAACAACTGGAATTCCTTGTGACATGAATCTACTGTTACTGGCACAGTCTATTGTTATTGTTAGCATTTCCAAAGCTAACAGTGCTATCTCAGTGGTTCTCCACAGCCTGACACACTCACTGCAGACAGATATTCACCAGACAAGCATTGTTTTAGTTAATTATGTGAACTGAATATGTTTGTAATCTGTATTTCCTCATAATCTCTCATTTTTGCATAGCTTCTTGGGCTTTCCCACGCCCTCTTTTGGCCAAATCAATAAAAAAATTTTGGTTTTGAGTTCCCTGTTTGTGCAAAGTCTGGGTCATTTCAAAGTCAGCACTATATTTATTGAGTTAAACCTGAAGTCAGACCATTTGTGAACACCAAATGAAATACAAGTGCTGCATAGAACATAATAAATGCTACAAAAATACCATTGATGTATCTCATATAATGTGTTGTACATTAGACTTAGCTGACATGTGAGCTGCGGCACTGATTGGTCAGGGTGATTCAGTGCCGGTGACGGATCAATGACGGCTAATGATCCATCTGAGTCAAGAACTGAAAAGCAAACAGACGTGATCAGTGAAAGAATGACCCCCCCACCTGCTGACATTCAAACACGGACCATATGCAGTGAGACTGACTTAGAGACATTAGTCGTCAAACTTCCAACATAAATAAATAAATATTTCAGGAAAGTGGAACGACGCCAGGTCAGAAGCTGAAAAAAAAGTTTTGTAAGGAATCTGTACAAAATGTTCTGCCTCAATCTGAATATAAAATCTCTGGTTGTTGCACTTGTTGTCGTCATTTATGAAAGTCAGGCTGTGAAAATGATCTGTTCAGACATGTTACAGTGTTTCACGTCCTGGCAGCAAGATTTTTTTAAAGCCATAGTGCGTAATCTTTTAAATATAAACAAGTGCACAGACATTTGGAAGGGCAGGGGCACCAATTCAAAGGATACCGACTGGCACTTATATTTCTTTTAATACTTTATTAATCCTTTAGAGGAAATTCTTTCTCTGTATCTAACCCATCCTCTACTAGGAACCTTCCTAGAACAAGGCAATCAGAGATGGCAGACCTCGCCCCACTCACACATCAAGCCTCTGGCGGCCTCTGTTGGTCATATTGGCAAGTGCAAGTGTGGAAGCACAAATAAAAAGACAGGGTATCGAATCGAACCTGCAACCTTCTGGTTACAAAAAACCCAAAAATTCCAAATTCCCTTTCCACTTGGCCATGGGCTGCCCCAAGGTCAGGCAGACATATCCAATGTGTGACCTGGGATTCTTCATCACCGATAAGAAACAATGGTTCAAGGGCATCTTATTGTTCCCTGCATCATCTCATCACCTTTCTCCACCAGAAACACACTCCTATAGAAACAATCCATTGTTTAAATGTAGACCACACATGAATCAGGAGGAGGAGACATTGTGTAATGAACACACAAGTTTGTTTTTTTTACAATCCTCTGGCAACACCATTTTTTTTCTTTATTCAGAGTAAGATGTGTCAACATCCAGCATGACAAAAATTGTACAAAGTTCACAATTTATAAATTAAATATCACAGCAACTTGTGATCTCACACATTTATAGCAAAATTAAAATGTCAACAAATCCATGCTGTGTAGTACAAAAATAAATCAAACTTCAGTTCCACAGAGAGCACAATAGTTTATACAAAATCCTGTCTTTGTTGATGGACACTCAAATCAACCTCCAAATGAATCGGCTCAAATAAAATAATAAACTCTGATGAAATTCACAATAATTGATATGAAAAGTCGGCATTCTAAATACTTGACAACCGTTTTGTGTTCCCTATAGATAGTCACAGATAACTCTTTTCAGATTTGTTGTTTATGTACCAACATCAGATGAGCAGCCAGTTTGTGCTTTAAAAACCCCTTTTTCCATTTTTCCGCTGATAATGAGAATTAATTCAAAAACTGGTACTAGCTATTACTCTACTGAAGCATTACTATAATTGGCAAAAAGCTGCAGACACGATGCTGTGGAAAAAGGCGTATGCAGTCATGGGTGATGGGTAGTAGAGTCCTGAAAGAGGACAGTAAAGTACAATAGATGGGATTGGGTTAGGTGGACGACAAGCACCTTTTGCATCAGCTCTCAAAAAGGCAAATTTTGAACATGATCGCTAACAACTAGAACAACAGATTGGATGGGTGTATACAGCCAGGCATACAGGCGTTATGCTGGATTGCAAAGCCCCACGAGGGTCTCGTTTCACTAGACCTTTGTTTTCTTTCACTTAAAAAAACAAAAGAAAAGAAAAAAACTTCAATTGATTGACTATTTATCCTTTGTACAGTGATTAGATATAAAGTGCTGCTGGGGGATAACTTCATCTTCCTAAAACATAGCAAAAATGAAATAACTTTGTTAATGTTTTTTTTTTTACATAATAGCCTACAGTATAACTGCTATGGTTATAATCATCCTTTTTTCTCTGATTTCAAGTCCCTGTTCTTCCTTCTTCAGTGGTACTAAATCCACACATACAGTGGCTCCAAGCAGTTGGTTGCTCCAATCGTGTGCCAAAGAGGTCACCTGGAAAATTGCACGCCGCCGTACACAAGGATAATATCTTCAAGGACAAGTGCAAATAGTCTACTGGCACATAAGTGGGGACAGTGACCCTGTAAGTCCCGCTGTCATACTCTATAAATACTCTTTAAAAAACGCTCTGAAACCCTCCTTTTAGGTGCTCGGGTACTGCTTTTAGTTCCTGTAAGAACATCAAAACATGGAAACGAAGGTGTCCCTGTGCAAAATCGTACAGAAAAAAAGTGGAACTCATATACTTTCCCCCTTCTAAATCTCAATGTTCAGGTTCCCTCCTCTTTTTTAAAAAGACTTTTTGTATTAAAAGATTTGTATAAAAATCAATATTTTACATAGGCTATATTAAAAAGACTCATGTTACCCCTCTATGCTTATAAACAAGAAATTGCATATACCCAACCGTTTTTTTTTCCTTCGCAGATTGCATCCTGTACCTTATATAAACAAATGATTTCATAATTCTATTGCTGAGACGTTTCTTGATCCTAGCAACACAGGTCTTGAGATTGAGCAGATTTGATACTAGAAAGGCTAAAACGTGGTCTAGGTCATTGTCTTTACACGTCATTTCTATTTGAGATTAATCAAGGATGAGCATGTGAACATGCATGCGCCGCACAGATGTGTTCCTCTAGGAAGGAATTGGCTCTCCTAGATCTTGGGAATTCCACCATCGGGTTTCCGTGTAGTGATGTTTACAATATGCAGACTGTTCATACATACATTCATACAAACATCTGGTCAGTTTCCTCTTCAGATTCATTTACAGCACCGATTAAAAATGCCCCCACCTACAGCTACACTTCCTTTTTTTTCCATAAAAAAAAAGAAAGGAAAGGAAAAACAAACACAAACATTTCTCAAGCATTGTCAGAAAATAAAGCAATTTGCAAACCAGTTCTTGTTCTTGAATAATCTACACACAAGAAGAAGAAAAGAAGAAGAAGAGGAAGAAGGAGAAGAAACAAGTCCAAAATCACCCGCTGAGAGAAAACCAAACCGCTTTCTTCTTACACACGGTGGTTTTTTTCACTTTTATTTCACTGTCCTTGTTTTTTTTTTTCCAAACGATAAAGGGAACGAATGTTCCCTTATCATTAGCTTACTGTTCAGGAATATACACTAAAAATGTGCATACATGAGCAGCTAGAAACATGACATGACACGATGTCAGCTCATATGAAAACGTACAAAATGTGAATGTCTTCAAAAACGACTTTGCGGTTTACTCGTTTGTGTTCTTCCTCAAAGCAAGAGCCAAAAAAGGAACGAAAGACGGAAAGAAATGATCTCGAGGTCTTTCTAAGCGTGACACCTCTTTTTTTGAGAGAAAAAAAAAGAATTGAGAATATTAACACTATATAAGATACTGCACCATCTCTGCCTGTTTGCCCGTGGGTTTGATTCACCAGCCACGTCTGCTGGGGAAAGAAACAGAGTCTCCTTTGACTGCATGGTTACACTTGAATCCCTTGAACAGCTTGCTTGATGTTTTCCAACAGGGCTTTGTTTTCAGGGTTATGGTACTGGTCTTGGTTTGTGTACATATCCGTTAGAGTGGTCACATAGGCGTCAAAGTTCTGCTCGCTGATTGGCCCCTGCACGACAAGAGAAACAACACAGAGGATTTAACATGAGTCTCTGAATACTAGAGACGAGACTGTATGCACTATGTGTTGTCTTTGATTAAATCATTACAGAATACCTGATTCCTTACTCAGCATTATCTTTCATTTTCAAATTCATGATTCAAATGTGTCTTCTTTGTTTTCATCTATTTTCTTTGATTGCAAAAAACCCCAAAACAAAATAATTTTTGCCATTTTTAATACTCAGATTATTTTGTTGTCTGAAAACTGATCGCTGCTAAATTCTTATAATTTCTGCTAAATTGCCATTTTTTAATATCTGTTTCATGAATATTAGATTAGATTAGATTAGATTAGATTAGATCAGATTAGATCAGATTAGATCAGATTAGATCAGATTGGATCAGATTGGATCGGATCAGATTAGATTAGATTGGATTAGGTTTAGGTGGCTTTATTGTCATTGCACATGTCACAGGTACAGGCAACGAATGAACCTGTTATTTAATAGTTTTTTATTTTAAACATAAAAGGGAACTGCAATGCAAACAAAAACAGGGAGTCGGACATTTTTATTTAATCAAGCAATTTTCTTTATCACTTATAACAAAAATCTGTCAAAAAAATAGGGTAAAAAAAAGATATAAAAGAAGAAATGGCATTATATATATATATATATATATACATACATACATACATATATAATGCTATTTCTTCTTCTATATCTTTAGAGGTAGTACATAGTTATTCCAGCAGAGGGCTCTTGACAGAGAAACTCTGAACTGTCTGAAGTTTAGTTTTTTTTAGACTGAGGTCTACAGAAAAATTACCAAAACTATTGGTAATTAACTAATTATTATTATTATCATCATTTCATTTATTATTATTTCCTTGTTATTTGTTTCATTGTCCACACACACACACACACACACACTATGATCCAATACCCTGGTTCATACAGTAGAACAGTATTTATGATTTTCCTCCAAAGTACCAACAGCGGAAGCCTACGTACCACTGGTGGTACACATACCACAGTTTGAGAACCATGGCAAAACAACAATATAGAGTTTAAAGAGTGGAATTCAAACTAAATAAATACAGTGATGTTTAAATCCATATTCAGTATCAAGATGCTTTTAATCCTTGTATAAAAACGACACGTGACTCATTGACTCACTTGTTGGTGCATCTGTAAGCAGCTGTTCTGTAGCGGAGGCTCTTTGTGCGCCAGTGGTTTCTGTGGAGAGAACATACACACACACACACACACACATTTCCATTTCACTCTGCTGGCCTTGAAACACCAGGTTGTCATAGTCATATGTAAACACTAGGTGGCAGTATTGGATTATAAAGCCATATGCGTCGAAGGCCTCAAATGAAGTGGAGAAGCAGAAGGTGATAAAGACGAGACACTGAGACAAAAGCAGAGCCAGCCCAACTCAAATCTCAACTGGAGGATAAGAAGTGGAATTCATCTCTTTGTCAATGAATAGTAAGTGATCCATTATGTGCAAATCATTTGTGATTAAAATGAAAGTCTGAGTGTTAACTTCAAAAACCTTCTTTTTTTAAAAAAAAAAGCAGCTTTTCATTCTTAAACTTTACAATAAAGCTTTTCATAATCATAAAAACACACAAAATAGAGTGTATGTGTTTTGTTTTTGTCACATTTGAAAGTGTTTGGAATGACAAGCAGATGCTCCACACGTCAGACTCAGCATGCAGTCGACATGTCAATGGTTGAGCTGCTGTAATGCTGCAAAGAGCTGGATGTTCTGCCACTTGCCAGCTCGTGGTTCCTGGTGGTTCCTGGAGGCCCTTACCATATCAGGGAGCTGCACATTAGCTAAAGTGTTAATCAGTGACTGGCTGAGGTCGGCCAGCTCATGCAGGAGAGATTCATTTTGCTGTTCAATCACCTTGTTTTCCTCCTCCATGGACTTCAGGCTGGACTCCATGGTTGTGATCTGAGGAGAGGGAGGGGTCGGACGACAGGGTGTTACAGCAGCACAGGGGGGCAGACGCACGCCGCCGCCGCCGCCACCGCCGCACACAGGAAGTGACTTACCTGCGTTCTCAGCTTAATCATGTCGGACTCCACTTGCGAATTAGATTCACTTAAACCTTTGATTTCGTCGTCCAGCTGTTTGATCTCCTCCTCGTGCTCCAGCCCTACGGATGAGCAGCGACATTAGCAGCGACACTTAACGGCAGAGAGTCCATCTCAGAATGAAATGAATGGCCTTTATATGCTCGCACTGAAGTCATTAACAATGACACAATGGGACTCTGCGCCGAGGAAAGGAGCAAAGGAGCAAAGGAGGAAAGGAGCAAAGGAACTCAGGAACTCTCCTGGACGACATGTGTGACTGTCTCCGGGTCGTTTCAGCTGATTATCACGATACAGACAAATGACTTTATGATCATGTGACCTTCCTCAGCGAGGCCCAGGGCGAGGCGTGAGGAGAACAGATGGAGATCACAACTATCATCCAGCTCCAGTGTTCTGATACTGTGACGTAAGCCCAGCCACGCGTCTCATTATTTACTCCTGAACAGAACTTTTTTTAGAACTTTACCTCTGATGCTGCCTGCCCCACACACACACACACACACATCCAGGACATTACATTGATTTACATTCATTTCCTAACTTACTTGAGCCTTAATCATAACTACTACAGTTCCTAATCCTAATCCTAAACTAAACCTAACCATGTCTTCACCTTAAAATGTAGTCATTGATGTAATGAGGACTATAATGTGACTGTAAATGGATTTAGGTCCCCACAACATGAGTAACACACACACACACACACACACACACAGCCTCCTGATTGGTTTATTATATGAAATGTGAGCTCTGCTCAGTAAATGGTTTCACGTGTGCGTCCCTGATTTGCTGCATTGTGAGTGGGTGAGTGGGAGTTGGAGTTACCGTTGCTGGCGCGTTGCTGCTTTATTGTGAGCATTTCTACTCCAGAGAGCCTGGCTTTCCTCATGGCGGAGGTGGCACGTGGACAACCCGACAGACTGGAGGCAGAAATAAGAAGGAAGGACTGATTTACTACGTTACACACACACACACACACACACACACACACACGCACACACACGCACAATGAGCCAATTTAGTTTTATAGGCTGTTGGGTTTTATACAAAGGGGAGATGAGAGGGAATATTCCATTACTGTCAAAAATAAAAATACAGCACATTGATGAAGAGTCAGTGTTGTAGCACAGTGTGTCCTCATTCATTTGGGTCAAAGTTTTTATAATGCAAACAATATTTTTGTGAGCACTTTAAGGACAGATAAATCCATGCATTTCAAACGTTTAGCTGGTGTCTGGGTTCACTCTGCAGTCGAGCTGAGATCTCAAAGAACTGTGCTCATACGTATATACATCTTTATTTTGTCTTTAGTAGGTTTTACATCCTCTCACACCAGACATCACTGTGTGACATCACTGTGTGTCCCTGCAGTATTTTCACTGCTAAAAGCTCACAGCAGTTTTCTGGGGTTTGTTTCCCCGCCACAGTGGGGCCGTGTTCCCCGGACCCACCTCCGATGTGTGAGGAAGCTGCCGCTGACGTGACCCGAGCCGTCGCAGCCCGGCGTGGGGCAGGACATGCCCTCCGTCTTCCCCGACTTCCATGTGAACTGGATGCCGTTTAGATAGCCGTCCTTTTGCCTCTTGGCTGCTATGGGGCATCCGGACGCACTTCTGTGGGACGCATACTTCCCGGTCACATGTCCCTGACCGTCACAGCCGGGGACCGGACACCTGGTGGGGACGGAGACAAAGGGAAATGTTTGAGTGAACAGCAACAACACATTTCATGTCTTTTCACATTGGCTGCCTCTGCTCTAGTGTAAATGCCATACAGCGTTTCCCTCCTCTCTCTTTCACTTTGATAACAAACAAAAACATTGTGTCCCAGTAGCAGCCTTATCTCACTTCTGGGTTGCTGACAGTGCATCAACACCAGCCCTAATCACATGCAATGAGGCGTTAAATTATTCCAAATGTCACATTGGGCCAAATGCATTTTGGCTAAAACTAGCATTGGTTGTGTCTGTGAAATAGCCGGGTTTAGTTCAGCTCCACGGCTTTTTGAGTGCAAATAAAGATGCTTGTGGTTTGATGTGCGCTATTTGACTTTATTTCGGATCATTTTTTCCTTTCCACAAATGATCAGAGTGATCAGAACGGGTGACACGGCGTCAAACAGCACAAATAAGGTCGTTCTTCTCCAGCATCACAACCTGCGTTAGATTTCTCGCGTCGTACGAACTCGAGTTATTGTGTTCTTCACGTGTCACACAAAATCGTTTAACTCGATCTCGGTGTGACAACAGACACATAGTCCATAATACGTGCGTGTACAACTGTACTTTCTGATTCAGGCGTCCCAACATAAATCATCCGACTCATTTCAAATGAGAAAACACCTAACGTAGGAAATGAAGGGCTGTGATTGGCAGCATCAGCACGACTGAAGCGAGCGGCGCCTCTTCTGCAACATATGGCTCAAGCTTGGTCTCAGCATATATAATCACAGTGGCTTTAAATTTAATAAGACCCTCCTCCCTAAAATCTTAAGCACAGTGTGGGTAACAATTAAATTCCATTTTGCCATAATGCAGCAGATGATGGCATTACCTCAGACTTAATGGAATCACTTATGTAACCTGATCATTTTGAGTATACCACGTCCATACCATGAGAATCACTCAGCACTGCCTCTGTGTCGTCTGCTGTGATATTGAAAAATCTTCTTTTTTTTTTTCTCTCTCTCTCAAGATGATTTGCAAGAACTGGGTGACACTAATATTCAGATTTATTGGAATGCCTGTAACATTTGCCCTGTAGATTTGTGAATTATTGGGAGGAGATGACTCATCATGATGTAGATGTAAAGTCTTATTCCACCATGAGTGCACATTTATTTCAGCTCACAGAAACACATCAGTAACCTTCAGGCCAGACCGGCAAAATCTGGACTCAGACTAATCCAGAGACTGAAGAGGCCGACAACAACCAGGCTGTGCTGGAACAGTCCAGAGTCATCCGGGATTATGTGAGTCTGGTAAGTAAGTGCTATGTTGTGGTTCATGTCACAGTTACAGGGTTAAAAAAACATGGACTGTGTTTAAAAATGTTCTGAGATTCTGGGTCTGAGACGTGAAGCTAATGCAGAAGTGACCTAAACATTTAATGTCTGGAATGAATCAGCTGTTTATCACAGATTATCTGACGTGATTTTATATAGTTATTTTAATTATGTATAAATATGTATACAAATATCCCGGGGTAAATTAGTAATCTACTTTTTTTTGCAAATTTACTCTTTTTTTTTTCATGAAATTATTATTATATAAAATAATATAATTGTTTATTATTTTATGCCATGGAGTTTGAAATTAATGTAAATTATTAAATAAAATAAAATATGAATCAAAATCAGTGAAAATACAATGTTTATATACAATTTTTATGTGAAAAAAATTATAGACATATAGATGTCTATAAATGACCGTGCTATTTACTTCATTAACACTTACAGTTTTACTCAATAGTTTATAGTCTTCATTTCTAGATTCAGGCCTTTTTTAATGCAGCATGATATTCACTAATACTAAACCCAAGGCTTTAAAATGGCAGTTCACAATTGTTGACATTTCTTTACTTTAACTGCGCTTCATTCTCATTAGTGAACAGTGAATCTCCATAATCTAAAGTCCAAAGATCACAGTGACAGGGAAACCTGCAGCAAAGTGTCCTCAGACTCCGACCGCATGACATGATCGAGGACGGACAAAGTGTGTTGCTGCACCACCAGAGAAATCAATGCAGCTGCAGGGCTGAGGCCCAACAAGCCCACTGTGGAGTTTAGGCAGAGTCCAATCAATCTCTCTTTCTCCGTCTCTCGCTGCCTCCGTCTCTCCCTGCCTCCCTGCCTCCGTCTCTCGCTGCCTCCGTCTCTCCCTGCCTCCCTGCCTCCGTCTTGTCGTACCTGTGTGCCTGCAGCAGCAGCAGCAGCAGCAGCAGCTCACCAGAGACCGCGCTCCCCGCTCTCTAAACTGCTACAAACTTGCACTACTGAAGTTTTCCCTGTGCAACCTTTGGATTTGGGTTGAAACTTTACCCTCTTAGCACATTTGTCTTGTCAGAGCTAATGCTGATTTATTCTTGCTTGCATCAGTGCATGTCAAAGATCAGTGCACTGATTTTTTTTTTTCTTTCACATCACAGCCTCAACACTTTTGCTCCCATTCACATATCTTCCTTGCATCATTTTAAAATAAGAAAAGTCATGCAATTCTTTTTTTTCCCTGTCTTTCACATGGGAAATGTGTGGGGTTACAGTATCTGAGTGCAGTGAGCAGAAGACTGATGATCAGTGTCTGTACTGTACTTGATAGGCTCCTGGTCTTCCTTGTTCTCTTTGCTGTGGATGATCTTTATCCCACTTTTCCTGGCCCGTGGACACCCTGAGAGACTGCAGATAAATGACAGCGTTACCGAGCTGAAGCACAAGGTACGTGTTTGTGAATGTGTGTTGTGACAGAGTTAGCGAGGGAGGGAGGGAGCGAGGGAGGGAGGGAGAAAAGCAGACGCAGAATGACAGAAAGGTTCTGTGTGTACTTGCATTTATATCTTTAAACCTTTAACTTAAGTTAAAACCCAGTTTTAAGGGTAAAAATTAGGGTAAGGCATTTAAGGTCAGGGTAAGGGAGCAGGGAATGCGTTATGTTCTATGGTGTGTCCTCACTGAGATATATAAAACAAGTTTGTGTGTGTGTGTATTTACCTTCTGTGTGAGGCGTAGTTGCCAGTGATATGTCCCGAACCATCGCACCCTGGTGTCGGGCACCTGGGGCAGAAAACACAGAAAGGGCTCAGGGTCTACAGCAAAAAGTGCAGCAACATAGGGATTTTACAAAGTTTAAAACTATTTTATATATCTATATCTATATATCTATATATCTATCTATATATAGATATATATATAATGATAATAATGATAATTTACTTTTCAGAGCAGAAACTATACAAATTAACAAGTATTTTCTTAAAAAAACAAATAAAAAGAGCAAGATATTGACAAATATAAAGTTTTATTTATTACAAATTTGACTTCCATTGATAAACATTGACATGTTTGACCTTCACGCACAAACACATACACACATCAGTGAGTCATCTCACGTCTTACTTGAGCTCTTGCGCGTTGTTGGCCAGCATACTTCGAATGCTTTTATCAGCTAAAGGGCAACCTGAGAGACTGAAAAATACACCAGGAGAAGATTAGATTCACCCAAACGACAGATTCACCCCCAACCACTGCCACACTCACGTCCACACTGAACCACACATGTGCACCCAGCGTCAGGAAATGCAGAAACAGACAGAAAAAAAGCAACGATGCAAGTGCAGGGAGTGGATTAGAAAATATTAACCCTCTGAGTATTTGGATTCAAACGTAACGAGGAGGGACCTCGTCACTTTTCACAGTCACAGTGGGGTCCAAACGTCTCAGACTTCTGGACCCCAGTGTGACGCTGAATGGTTAATGCTTAGTGTGCACAGCGCTGTGGGAGGGGCCTGTAGGACTGTCTAACATCAGCTGAGAAGGTTTTACACACAAACCACTAAGAAAAGATTTGATCTTTAAACATTTGTGAGTATCCAATAATGAATAATTAATTTGATGTCATTGTTTCAGGATGTCAACAGTCAAAGGGCTAAATAACGGTGTTTGACAGCATCGTGGAGGTAAGCTGAAAACAATCAAGAGAGATGGACTGAGAATCCACCAGGAGAAAAGCAAGTCACACCTTCGATGTGAGGAGAAATTGCTCGTCAAGTGACCACTTCCATCACACGCCGGTGTGGGACATCTGCCACCGGGAAAATACACAGATTTATAAGAAGAAAATGTGAACATTAGAGGAGATAAAAAAAAAAAGAAGCTCTGATTGGTTTGGTTTTCATTGTTTCCAGTTTAGCTTCACTGTCTGACTTCAGATACATGTACTGTGCTATGATACAGACAACTAGTGTTAGATAAAAGCATCAAAAAAGACGGGCGAGGCATAAGCATCAGTTAGCAGTGACCAGAGTAAAGAGCACTTCAGACACAGCTGTTAAATAAAAGTCATAGCAAGCCACTGCCAGCAACACAGAGGGGAAGAAAGAGAGCTGGAGCTCTGAGGTTAAACCAACCACACAACCACACGGAGGAGACGGATGAAAACAAAAGAGGGAAGTATGATGGAGGGAAGTCGGGTGAGGGGGGGAGAGCACGAGTGGAGGCTCTTACGTTATCAGGTCCTTCTTACTCTCCTTGCACTGGAGGTACTTGGGCTTGGGACTGGGCATGTTGACATCCGTGGTGAAGGAGCGATCCTCCAGCAGGTCGTGGAAGGGATCCAGTTCATCTGGCTGAGGAGAGAAGAGCTGGTCAGAGACTGACCAATGTACTCCACTGCAGTTGAAGAGAATTTCATCAAATTTCCACGCGATAAAAACTCATTTTCCCCTCACCTTTCCTACCTGTGCTTGTTTGTGTTTCCCACACAAACACTCACTTGTCACTTTAAATGCAAATGGTTGAGTCTGTGTGACGATAGAGCCTCACTTGTCAGTCTAACAGAGGTGGAAAATAGAATCCCTGAGAGGAAATAATCACTCAATGCCAACTCAACTCTGTGTGTGTGTGTGTGTGCGCTCACTCATGGGTGTGCACATGTTCACAAAGCATTCTTCTGTGTGTGTGTGTGTGTGTGTGTGCGGGCACACATCATTCAGGGAGTTGGCCGAGTCTTTACGCCTACAGTGCGTCACCCAGTCACTAGATGGCACTGTGGGGCAGCGTCAGGCCGCGTCAGTGTCTGTGCTGTGCTTTGTCTGCAGTGCACACAGCAGTCAGGGCAACGCTGGCTGCTGTTGATGCAAATCCTCTTTCCCTTTCTTCTGTGCTCGCAGTGTATATACAGTAATGCCCGTAGAGAGACAGGCCCAGATACAGCCCAAATTATCCGGCGCTCAAGCTGTCTCGGCGTGTGTGATGCTGGGTCAGCCGGCGAGCTTCTCCAATTAAAGGGAGCGTTAGGCTGAGAGGCTGACAGGAAGGAGAAGGACACGTGCATACGTACACAGACGCACAGCCAACACTGGGCTGTGTGTGTGTGTGTGTGTCTATACATGCACACACTCGTATGAATATTCATATCACACACACACACACACAAAGGCACATGTACTGTACATGCAAGCGCCTCCACACACACACACACACACACACACAGTCGCACCCAGCAGTGCTGCATTGATTTCCAGCAGTTCTTTGATGAGATGAGCCATTCCGATTCCCTCCCAAGGTGCTTCTTTGCATAATTCATTTTGGAGAGGAGCAAAATGTAATGGGGGGGGTGGAGGGGGGGGTATGACACAAACAGTGCAGATACCTCTGCGCACGGCAACGCTGACATCAATTAACATGCAGATTCATTAGGTCTCCACCGCAAAATATGACTTCCTAATGACTGCGAATGCGACAGTGAGTCAGACGGGGAGGCTGGAAACCTAGATGACAATCAGATGGCAAGGCAAATGTTTGACTTGGAGACACTGTGTTGAATCAGTGGTTTTGGAGGGAGATAATTTGGGCTGAGATGCATCGAACAGACAGGATATAAGTGCCGTCTGCCAACTGTACAGTCTATCAGCTCCAAACGGAGGATACAACTGTTTCAGAGTCGCCCTTTGTTTCTATTCTCTCTCCCTCATTACTCCTCGTTACCACTTGTCTCGATACTTTGAGTGGGATGTTGACAAAAAAAAAAAAAGTGTGTAATTCTGTCTCACGTGGATCAACACATTAAAGCTGCAGTGTGTAACTTTCTCTGTTGTTATTAATCTGCCTCTGTTTGGTCTTCATCTGAAAACAAGCAAAACTATCAGACCTGACTGAGGGAGCGTTTGTGAGTATACAGCAGCAGTGCAGGGGAGGGCGGGGCAAGTGTTTATCACATAAAACTGCGTTGTTTTGAGGAGAAGAATCCACTTGTTTGGAGCCTTTTACAGGCAGTGATCAACAGTCACATGAACAACCCTGCCCTTGTGGTCTTGCCCCTTTACCTCTTTGTCGTCCTCATCTATGTGTTTGATCTTGGTGTAGTCCACTGGCAGGTCCCAGCAGTCAGCGGCGTCCCCCATGCCGTAGCAGCGGGAGCCCAGCAGGGCGGCTTGCCTCTGGGGCGACATGGGCTCCAGAGGGGTGAGCACAGAGTCTCCCCCAGCGTCGCCGCTGCACAGACGCTTGCTCATGCTCAGGTCCAATGTACCGTTCTCATCCACATCGAGACCAGGACTCTGGAGGATGTGTGTGTGTGTGTGTGTGTAGGGGGAAGAGAGACAGACAAACACAGAGAGAGGGTTTCCGATTACACAGCAGTTAAAAACACTGAAGACAAAGTGTGAATATTAAACACGTGAGTACATGAGATTTGCTGTTTTCCCAGTGATGTGCTCACGTTTGAACTTTTTTCAGATGTCTGTGAAGATCGACTTCAAAACATCTGAAACAATATACTGATGTATTAATGAGTGCATTTATATTTGCCCCTGTGCACATGAAACCTCATACACTGGCAGTGGACAGCATTACACCAGGGTTAAGAGGGTCAGAGGGTCAGAGGGAGAGGAGGTCACCAGTGATCCAGCACGAGCGACTGTGGACCCCGTCTGTCTCTCTGCGTCCATCCGTGTGTGTGTGTGTGTGTGTGTGCGTTAGGGACAATATCTAATTATAAAAATAAATATCACACTTATGATCTGATTCGTGACTAAAAGTCAAGCTTCATTTCAACATTCAGAGTATTATGTTTAGAATGTATCACAGCAGATACTGTTAAGAAATTAACTTGACTAATGCAAGCATGACAACTTATGCATGACATGAATTAGCATGGCTGAGACCACCTGAGTACACATATATTATATTATGTATATATATATATATATATATGTATAAACATATGTGTACTCGGGTGGTTTATATATATATATATATATATATATATATATATATATATGTATATACATATGTGTACTCAGGTGGTTTATATATATATATATATATATATATATATATATATATATATATATATATATATACATATACGGATTTATTAAGGATTTATGTATAAATCCTTAATTGCAGCATTTGAGATTTGCAAATTGCATTAATTTAAATAGCGATTTCCATATTAAAAATGAATAATTGTTCAGTGGCAGAACCTAATCCCCGTGGGTTTTGGTTAAAGTTAGGATTACGATCCTGTGAACTGTGATCAGGTTACAGTTAGGTTGATGAATGGTAAAGGTTAGGGACGCGGTTTTGCTCGGCTGTCTGAAACAATACAAGTGAACGCAGGGTCCTGAGAAGAAGAGCTGCACAGACGTGTGTGTGTGTGTGTGTGTGTGTGTGAGCCTAATGTGAGTGGACATCCTGGGGGGGGGGGGGGGGGGTCTGCTGTGCTATGGGACACATCCAATGAGACTGAAACATTCACCTCATCTCCTCCATGTGTGCTTGTATTTGTTTATTTCTGCACACTTTTAGTTTTCTTCATCCTTAATCTAGATCATCCACGTGTTGTGAATACGTGCCAAAGTTAAAGTCTTCTTGTGCGTGTGTTTACGTCCTCGGCCTCATTAATAGCCCTCCTCTTACGTCTTTCCCCGTCCACGCGTCCACCTTGTTCCCTTTGCTCTCTTTCATAAGCAGCAGCATGTGCTCTAACGCTTATTCCAGCCGACAGTGTCCCTGGAGGTGGATTCCTCTGGTGTCTGAAGCCAAAAGCCTCTGTGACGCACATGGACTCAAACACGCGGGGCGATACTGGGACCGGCCATGAATACTGCAGGAAGTGTGGCTGGACTTAAAAATAGGAGAAAAAACATGTAGTGTAGTAAAAGTGCTGTTACGGCCCGGTCATTAGTTAGCAGAGAAGAAGAACTCACTGTGAGCTATAGGTACGATTAAAAACTCGGGAACCAAGCCAGACAAACATGGAGACGGCGGGCTGAGAAACACGAGGGCTCCTCATTATCACGAGCACGACGCCACCTCAGCGCTTAGATGAGCAATTACTACACTGACATTTTTACATGTTTTTCTTATCAAACACACAAAGTCACAGTTAAGCAATAGTAACGGGAGGTTGTGGTTTAAAAAAGAGGAGGCGACGGAGGACGAGTGCAGGGCTGTCAGAGGGAAACCAAGGTGAAGCTGCTGAGGACGAGGTCTGATGGCACGTTACTCGCTCTCATGAATATGCCCAGAGGACGACCCTCTCCGTCGTCACAGCCATTGTACTGTATGTCACTGTCCAATTAATGTGACCCACCCCTTCATATCAAATTAACAAGGGTGATATGTGAGAACGCACCGCGCCTCCTTCATTAGAGACATCCCGGCAACCCCCTGACCTCTGTTGCCATGACGATACGGGGAGGAGAGAGGGGCCAGAGACGTCCTTTAGCCACATCACGCCCACTTACTCCGGGTCTTGAAATAAATGCATCATCTTGTCTCGTCTTCATCTTTGGCCGGATTAGCAAACACCAGAATTATATGGAATTAGAGTTTTAACACTTTTTAAGAAGCAAACAAAATGTCGATTTAATCATTCAAAAATATTGGATTTTATTGTTTGAAAATACACTTCTTTGTGCTGTGATTTTTTGTCTGTGGGTGGGGCCTTAGGAAGCTGCCTGCTGATTGGCTACTGAGTTTTGGAGCGACTGGAAGTCGTCACAGGCTTGGAGTCGCGGTCCGTCTGGAACTCGTTCCCCAAAATGTTCCCTATATCTTACATTTGTCAGATTATAAACGGGACTTGATACTGAGTATTTTCAAACAATAAAATACAATATTTTTGAATGATTAAATCAATATTTTGACACAAATCTAATTCCATAGGATTATCTTGTTGTTGGTTGATTATTTTTGATGAAAGTTTTGCTCAGGGAAGTAAAATAAAAATCTCTAAAGCCGCGGGTTTAAAACTTTGCACTTGTTAACCAGCTGTCAAAAAGCTTTAATTAAGTTTAAAGTATAAATACATTTGTATGTGTATTGAAGTTTAGAGTAATCATGATTGACGCCGATACAATGAAATGATGTATAAACACAGGCATATTCCTTCAGCTCCTGCTGTGATGTCATGGAAGGGTCACATGATGATGACTGACGGGAAAAGTTGAATAAAGACATCGGAATTTTGCTGGTTTATTATAAATTCACTTCGATTAAGGTGCTTATAGAACTCAGAGCAACTGATGCCCTCGACAGAGGAAACTGCTTCACTGGAACTTTGGTGTGTGTGTTTTGTTGAGACAGAGTTTTGTGAGGAACAGTGTGTACGGTGACGTGTTGAGATGAAAGCAGAGGAAGGAAGAACACCCTGATCTGAAAGTCTGATTTGAAATTTGAAGTTTCCCATCGTGACCTGAGAACACCTGACCCGTCCTGACCCAGAGCAGGAGGACGAGGACGATGAAGGACGCAGCCTCAGTGCTTCACGCACGTGTCGCTGCCACTTCTTTTTTTTGCCTTTCTTCCCCGTTCCTCTCTCTAACTCTAACTCCCTCCTAATTATATCACTCCTTCCACAGCCTCTCCTTTGGCAGTACGATCACCTTGCCTCTGATTCTCTGACAACATTAGCATCAGGGCAGCATTTACCCCTCTGCTGTGCACTCGTTTTCTGGCCCCCATTTTGCGGCTCAGCATCTGGGTGCAGATAATCCAGGAACGCCGTCACCTTATCTCCTTTGGAAACGACACGCTGCGCTCACACCGTGTCAAACGTTGCTTCGTCCTGCTCATATCTGATCCACACACAGAAAATAAAAAACTGCCCTGCTGAGCCCTGAGTGCAAGACACAGCCTTGGATCTTTAATGGAATGTGTGTGTGCGTGTGCACGTGTGTGTGTGTGTGTGTGCAGTGTGCACAGCCGGCATCAGCATAATGAAAGAAGCAAGGATTATAATCTATCAGCGTTTCATTTTTCTTACAGTAACAGTGTTTTAAAACAGCGTCATGTGACGTTAATGTGCCAAATCATTGGATTTTTTTTTTTGACTGAAAATTGCAGTTGATGACATTTGAACAGTTTGACCATTTCACTGACAAAGTGATCCCATCTCTCATTTTTACCCTCACTCATACTCCTTGGTTCAAATCGGCAGATTAAAGGTATTTAATCCTTCAACACCGAGCGCATCACTGACGACACGTTTGCATTACCGTAGTTATGCGACGGTTTCTGAAAGCCGAGAAGTTGCATGTTGAAGCATCAACATGTGGTTATTACGGTAATTTCACTCGTGCTGTTTCAGGAAGCCGGAGAATCAGTGTCTTTGACTTTTTTGGCCTGTTTTTGCACCTTTAGAGACTCAAAAAGTGAAATGTTATTGTAAATATGTTTCTGTTTTTGTTACAATGTCACATTCAACATGCTAAATCTGTGGTTCATTTACAACTGAATAAAACTTTTTGTTTCTGTTCATTTTAAATTGTTAAAATAGTATTTTAACATGCAGAACATTGTAAAAAACTGCAAGATATTGGAAGCTATTCGGGAAAAAATGGGCAAAAACACTCGTTCTCTGGTCCTTTTGTGGTTAAATTAAGCAAAAAAGCCCAGACAGACATTTTGAGGGTTAGGTGTTCATCATTGTTTTGTGGGGGTGAAATAGGTGACGACAGGCCCCTCCTACCTGCGAGCAGAGGTCCTGAGGCTTCCCGTCCATGCCATGCGGCATCTCCCTGCAGCGCGTGGACAGGTTGAGGATGGCCGTGGCCGCCATGTGGGCGGCCTCCATGTCGTGGCTGTAGTCGAAGCTGCTCTTGCTGCAGGTGCTGCTGGCGCTGCTGCCGCCGCCCCCTCCTCCTCCCGCGCCGCGCCCTCCCCCGCCGCAGCTCAGGTTGCTGCTGCTGCTGCTGGGCGCGTAGGTGCTCGTGGTGCTGCTGGCCGAGCTGGAGTTCTTGCAGTAACGTTTGGCTGTGGGAAGAATCAGGAGTTTCAATGAACACACATGTGAGATGATGTTTTAATCCAGGGAAGGTGAATACATTCAGGGTGGGTATGGACGTGTGGATCATGACTTTTAGTCAAATATCCTGGTTTTTGCTTCAGTACGGGAATCTTTGTCTATCTTTGTCTATTTTATTGGATGGAAATTTTGTTTTCTGTCTACTTTCACCAAAGATGTTGCAGTTTGTTTTATCTGTTTTATAAGACAAACTAAAAACTTCCATTTCCACGTTTGAGGTTGATGGCGCATGAGATAAAAAACCCAAAAGTTTTATTTTGGGTTGGATGCTTTTTACGGTGTGGATAAAAAAAACAAAAAACTTTTCCTTGCAAAACGTTTCTAGGTCTTTGATAAATAAACGCAGCAAAGAATTTGGCTAATTAGATTTGGAATCTTCAATGACACCGTCGTTCAAATGAAAAACCAGAGAAAGCGCCGCATCGTAAACCTTGGAAAAGGCCATTTTCTGTAACGCAGCTGAAATTAAGAAACTGACAAAAATGTTATTAAAACTCTTCTTTCCCTTTTCGAGTTACGCTGCTCAAAGACAGACAAACCTCGGCAGAACTACTGACACGTGTGTGCATTAAATACATGTCAGACACAGATGAGAGAGTTTTTATTTAAGTCTCCAACGTGCACATTTGAGTCACTTTAATCTTAAATTAAAACATATTAGAACTAATAAAAAAAGTCCTAAAAGACTGTTACGGGAATGATGAAGCAGTGTCACATTAAACGTACCGTCATATCCTTTGGGTGACGTGTCTCTCTGTCCGTGCAGCTTGGGTGCGATGGCCCGTTTCCCGTACACCTGGTGGTTGCTGCCGCCGTCGAAGGCGCTGTAGTCGAAGCTGGTCTTGGAATACTTCTCCAGCTCCTTGGCCAGGTTGGAGCGGGGCGTGCTGGTGGAGACATTGTTCTTGTAACCATACTGTGGATAGTCCAGTTGTTTGACAAAGCACATAGGCCTGGAAAATAAATGACGAGGGGGTGGAAGTTGGACCGAGGCAGTCAACATTGCCCAGGGGAAGGAGAGGGAATCTGAGGGGTTTGCTTAAATAAAAATGGGCAGATGCAGGGGAAGAGGGGCAGACTGTCATGGTTAAACTCCAGGGAAAGAATGTTGGTGGATGGATGAGTGACTTTTCTTCCACTGCCTTTAAAAAACACAAACCTTCTACCACAGTATGTTCATTAAAATCTCCACATCTTTTATTACTTTTGCATACATTATCATTTCATATACATTTATAGACTCAAACACAACCCGTCAAACACGACCCGTCAAACACGACATGCAAGATCTCACGCTGACGGAAATAAATATAAAACTTAGAATTACCGGAGACTTTTCATCAAAGAGAACTCGGCTTTCACTGTGATAAACGCGGCCACGTTTCTGATAATTGAATAAAGCGATTTGCCTTCAGTCGCGAGCGGCGGAACGAAGACAAGTCTCCTGAACCAACGCAGTCCCGAGGGACGACATGAGCATCAAACAAAAAGAGCAGATTTTAAATCTCTACACAAAGAAAACGTCTCGACGTGACTGAACAACAGCTCTTCAAAGTATTTTATTATGTTTAAGACTTGGCACAAAATCCATATTTTGCCCTTTCAGTGGACGACCAATTTACCGCCAATTTAGGACAGTCTCCAATGACATGGATAAAAAAAAGTGAATAGTACCTCAAGACTCTGTCGGAGGCCTGGTTGGACTTGGGGCCAGTGCAGGTCTGGTGCTTCTCGTGGGCTTTAGCCAACTTCTCGGCCGCAGCGATGGGACATCCAGACAGACTGAAAGCAGAAAGAGGCGTAAGTGGCACCGTGGACTGTGTGTTTCAGACGCTCACAGACATTCTGTTCAGTGAAGTCTCTGCTTAAAATGCAGAGTCATTCATTTTCATCACTTTCAACACCTTAAGTAACAACACAACTGGCAACAGCTTGCAGGTTTCTACCTGAGCAGCTCGAAATATTTCTGTGAATAGATATTCCCATATGGACAAATGTGCATTTCATGTGCATTCTTAAACATCCTGCTTCCATCACACACACACACACACACAGTTTGTGAAAACTTGACAATTAACTGACCAAATGTAACAAAAGTTTCCTGTTGTTATCCTTAACCCCCATTATTCTCCATCCAGTCTGTCAACTGCAGTGTGTCGGGTCGTGGTAAAAAGAATTCTGTCTGACAATGGCCTGAAGCCAGTGTGGAGCACCTGTCATCAGAGGCGTGTGCAGGGATGGGGAGTGCGTGTGCAGGGATGGGGAGTGCGTGTGCAGGGATGGGGAGTGCGTGTGCAGGGATGGGGAGTGCGTGTGCAGGGATGGGGAGTGCGTGCCCGGTTGGTGGATTGTGAGCGAGTACATGGAGGTTCGTATCAGCTCTTTCAAGTGAAAGTGAAAGTTTATGGAGCGTGTGTCCGTGTGTGCGCGTCTATTTCCCGCCGCAGCCATGTCACTGGAGCTCAGCGCGGAGGCGCTCTGGTCCTCCCAGGTCTGCACCTCTCCTGTCACCCCGGCTGAGTGGCAGAAAGGTGCTAATGGCTGCGGCTACAGCCCGACTCCCCGAGCATCTGCTCCGGGTGACACTCCTCTCTCACTGTCACCTCACCCCGTCTGACAGCACTGGCATGAGCACCCTGCTATTTCAGTTTCTCCCTCCAAACCTGCACCTGATAGATGACACCCCCCCCCCCCCCATGAGCTGATGAATGATTTATACTGTGGAAGGTGTGAATTGCTGCATTCCAATCAGTCTGTGTTAAACTATGTTCTCCTCGCCAACATTACACCAAAGACTGCATAAAGTATATATCCACACACACACACACACACACACAGACAATAATGTGCAGAAACAAGGTATCGAACAATAATTTGAACAAAAACACGGACGACGTGAGAAAAACAAGATTAAAATACATGAAAAAAAACAAAAAAGTAAAAACAAAGTTCCACGGTAAAGAAAGGATGATGATGCAACACGGACGGCGCCATCTTCACACCGTCTGTCACTCACCTTCTGTGGGAGTTTCTGTTGCTATTGACATGGCCGCGTCCCGTGCAGCCAGGCGTAGGACACTTTAGAACATTCTCATACATTGCCACAACTTCACACACACACACACACACACACACACAGGAGACAGGAGACAGGAGTGAAAGACAGGGAAGGTTAGGAGCCCCTTACAATCAAGCTCTATTAGTATGTGAGGAGGTTGGCATTATAAACATCATTAAGAAATGAGCCCGTGTGAACCCAAATGACCTCTTCTTCATTTTAATGAACACTAGTTTGAAAGGGCAGACAAGGTTTGCCACCATATTGCTCCCACTTATCCTGCCCTTTCAAATTAGCATTCATGGAATAGCGACAGTCATGAATAAAAAGATGTCATTTAAGTTGAACGGGACAAAGCCGCAGCCGGGGAGAGCGACGGAAGGGAGAGTTCTGTGCATGCAGCGAGCAGAGCGACCAACAGCCAGCAATCATGCAAAACACAAGCCTCCAAATCAATGGCAGACGCAGACAGACGGAACAGGGCGAGCTTTGTTATCATCTGCACATTGTTAGGGTAGAGAGCGCACTCTTCAATACCATTTACCATTAAAACAGTCCATAACTGTCTCACATCCCCCTGGCAACCCGCCAATTAGATTAATGATCTATGGATGTCCGAGAGGAGCCGGTGGAGCACCGCGGGCGCGGGGAAGCTTCGTCTCGACACCGGCGGCACACGGGGGCCAAAACCCATCGGCGGCAGCTTCATCATTATCACCCCCTTAAACTTTAACCCCTCATCATCCTCTTTCCCTTACATACTAATTGGTATTCAGTGCAGGTAATTGGACAAAGCCTGCCACCTCAACATGCCACAAGCCAATACATTATGCATATCTCGCTGCTGCCCAGCCTTCTGCTTGGAGACAGGCCTGATTCACGCAGCACATACAGCCCAATCTAAAGCTAACACAAGGCAAACGTGTCACATTTAATGTCAGGACTTTAACGGCAAAACAAAGACCGGGATCGAATCACTGCAGTGAGCAAACACAACGGGAATGAATGAATTTTACATGGAATTTAATTGTCATTTTTCACGTTTCCCAATGAAGAGTCTGGCTACACTGTGTGATTTCCCAATTAAATGAATCCATTAATAATACATCGTCCATTCAGGCCAGTAAATGTGTTAATAGGGGGAGAGAGAGAGAGTGTGTGTGAGAGAGAGAGGCTGACTTTGCCCTGCAGGCTCTCCCATGTGTGACAACTACTCATCTCTGGCTTCAAAGTGTTTGTGCAGCGACGATCACTGTCCACAGAAACACTGTGATTGGCTGACGACACGGTTTCACACAACTCTCCTCCCTCTCTCAATAAATGCACCGCTTTCATTCCTAAAAGCAATCACTGTTGCAATCCTGACACGTAATTGTTTTTTAATCTTTGAATATTCTGTATGTCTGTGTCTATGTTCTGTCGCATGTTCTGTCGCATGTTCTGTGGGTTTTCTGTGGGTTTCTCCCACAGTCCAGAACCATGCACAGGTTAATTAGACACTAAATTGAGAGTAGGTGTGAACGGTTAGCTGTGTGCGCTGCACCCCGCCTTTCACTCTCAGCTGGGATTAACCCTCAGGTGGAGGATAAAGCAGTAGACTGAATGAATGAATGAATGATAAAATAAACGAATGGAGCCATGGACGTGCTGCGTCTGTGACATATGCAACAGATTTAGAAACACTGAAACTGTGAAGAAAGATCATATTCAGTGTATATTCTTTGAGATCCGTGCGTCTCGTTCGCTTACATGTGTGCACATGCATCCAGATTTAGATCCGTTTTCAGAGAAATAAGACAGTGATATTATGTAGTTATTTCTGCAGCGCGATGAAAGGATGAAAAGAAGGTGTCATGAGTCGTGAAATCAACTTTTAATAAAGTAACAACACAGAGTGTGTTTCACTGTAAACCCTCTTTTGTACTTGTTGGACTGAAGGTGATGAAAGACCTCACCGGATCATTTTCCCCCAAAAGTCGGCCCAATCAACAAAAGTGAGGAACAGGAGGATAAACACAGACATCATATTCCAAAATCTCCAGTGACAATCAATTCAAGCCCTTTCCAAATTCCATTTTGGGACTCTCCATCCCCGGCAAGGTCACACGCTTAAAGTCATTTGAAATTTGGGAGAGACAAGAGCGTCTCAGGTTCTTGGCCTTTGTGCGAGTCGTCTGTGACACAGATGGTCTTTACACGCCGTCCTTTGATGAGAACTCATTTTTCCGCCATTATTAAAACCCTCTTTTATGCTGATTGCAGTCCGGGGTCACGGCAGATCACTACTTGATTTGCACGCCGCAGTTAATGAAACATGTAAAGGGGCTTTTTATTGAGAAGTTTGCAGGAGGTGAGCGAGACTAAATAGCCAGGGTGAATTTTCAGAGGGAAAGAGTCACTCCCTAGTCAAGGCTAATGTTTATCACCACTTCACTTGATCTGTGCTGTAGTTTCAAAATATAATACTGCTTTTCTCTTCAATATAACGCAAAGGAACACAAATAAATGAATGGGTACAGGGCACAGACAATCAGACTTTTTTTTTATTAGCCATTCATGCACTGACCAAACAGAAGCATGCAGCACACATAAGGAATCCCCTGTCACGGTCATGTAGCGGAGGAGAGAGACAGAAGGCCTCATGCAGCCAAGGGAACCACTGATTGACAGCTCTTGACCATCACACCCATCAGTCGGCTTCATTTGCCGCTTCATCACCACGACACGTGAGGCAGGCGATCAACAAGCACATCCATGACGTCATGCAAAAGGCCACGAGAGACCAGTGTGACCCTTCACTGCACACACACACACACACACACAGCAGCGGTCACAGGACACATGCTGGTTCCTGGACATCCAGGTCTGGATCTATGTGTGAGTGATATGCTTACTTTCTGGCGGCACCCTGTCTTTGTGCGGACAGCCAGACAGGCTCCGATGATGCGGGTACAGGCCGGTCACATGACCGGTGCCGTCACAGCCCGGTGTCGGACACCGGCTCTCCTTCTTGTCGGCACGAGAAGCGTCTGCGAACACAAAGGTGCAGAGTGAGCTGATGACACATTCTCCACATCGTCACAGAGTTTAAGGATTTTTATCGTCGTGAAGTAAAAGCAGCACGAAACTGAAACGTTACAAATGAATATAGCTAATAATAAGCCAGTGAATATAACATTTGGACTCAGCGTCTCAACCTCGAGTGATTTCCGGACTCTCTGTTCAAAGGCATCTTGACTGTGATTGATGGAGGTTTTGGCTGCAACACTTCATTTAAAACACTTAGGTCATAACTTTATTTACAGCGAGAATTGTCCTCAAAACAGCACACGAAACGCTCATAAATATTAGATATGGCAGCGCTCCTTTAGTGAGAACGTCCACAATGAAAGCTAAATGTGACTTTAAGTACAGCTCGTGTCTCAGTAATACAGCAATTTACGTCGCATTCCTCGCTATTTCCCATGACAAATTGTTATTTCTTAAATTCATATTTAAAACGCAGAAAATGTTATTTCCTGCATTTTAAAAACACCATTTCCTGAATTTTTCATAAGCATTTTGCAGTATTATGGCTGCTCTGAATTCATATATCTGAAACCAAACCTACAGCCTTATTGTAAGCACATAGATTTTAAATTGATGTAGATTTTGCTTGATATCGGCGGTTATTTATTGCTTTAATGATCAGATAAAATGGAGTGAGCTCACTGACAGTGCAGGTGAACTTAAGCAAGGATTTCATTTTCTGATCCAGCTTAAGATAAGAACTTATCTTACTTCTCTTAATTAAAGTCATTCCTTCCTCTACTTTTTTTTGGACAATAATGGTCCAAAATGTGCACACACACACACACACACACACACACACACACACACACGCGCCCCGGATGAGATTGTCTTTCCCTTTCTAAAACTTGACTCTCCTGTTTCACCCAAACCCAGGTCAGATATGTTGCTGAGATGCTGAGCTGTGCCAACTGGCACTGTTTCTGCGAATGCAACCACACACTTACACAAAAAAACCTCCTTCACTTTCACACAAGGTCAAGGATTCTTCGTACTGTCAACAACCAATGGCATGTGTAGGATGAGATGCATATTGGCATCTCATAGGGGGGAAAAAATCGATAAAAATCCAATAACGGCCTCTGATATCTTTGATTACGGGAGTTTATTTAAAATATTGAGTCGTTTGTGCCAAAGCAAACCCAGATGCTGCAGAAAGAAGAATAATTGAGTGAAGGATGAAATGAAGAGCTTGCATGGCGCACACCTCCTCGTACATTTACAAGCGAGTCACCAAATGAAATCCCTTGTCTCATTAATCAGGGAAAAGAAAAAGCACCTCATTATCTTCTGTGGCTGTCGTGTATCTATGTCATGTTAGGGGCACATGAGTTTGGTGCCATATTGCCGTGTCACGTCTCTTCTGTCTGGCACCGGAGCCAATGAAAGGCAGAGGAATCTCACGTAGAGGAAGAACTCGTTATTACACACACACACACACACACACACACACGTGATGACTGTGCATTCTGTGGGCCGCGTTCCCATCGCAGGGAGTGGAGGCAGCCAAGTGGAAGGCATATTAGAAAGCAGGGGATATTGATTGTGGCTGGGGACGGTCTGCGCTTTGCATAGCAAATGGCCCCCATTACCATAGCGTCTCTGGGTAATTAATGTGTAGTCAGTGGCCCTGTCGTTCGTTATCGCTCATTCTGATACTGTTCAATTTTCATCTTAGCCTCATGTTTCACACACACACACATACACGCACATAACCCCACCCACTGCCATGTTCTGTTTTTAAAAATCACACACAAGCACGCTGGTCAACGAGAGTCTGCCACCGTCCTGCCCCGGGGGGAAAGATGCTATCTCGCCACAACTGTCTCACATCCTCTTATTATTCCAACATTAGTCAGACACGGGGGCAACGGACGGCTCTCTGACTTAACATTTGCGTGGCATTTAAGTTGCAATATACGGCACAGCAGATGTGAGTTGTGTGGCATTTAGGGGGCAATATGTAGCCCCTGCTGTGAACGAGCGCGCTCTCATTTGTTGCTCTCACCTGAAATCCTCCCGCCGCGGTGAAGGACACGATGTGAGGGACAATTAAGAGTTAAGTGAGGGACCACTGTAAATGCCAGTGTAATGTTTCTGTGTCTGCTCCACAGGTACACAATCACACACTCTAGTGTACACTAATGAAAACCTATGGACACAAGAATGTGCTGTAAAAGTCTAATTTTCAAAGATTTGGTAAAAGAAAGTGAACATATTTCACTGCTGCTACTGACGTCATAGAAGGAGGACTAGAGTAATCCATGGGCCAATTAATTGATCCATTATTAGATATTGTTTGATCATCTACTGTACTGTTACACACTTTTGTTCTTGGAAACTGGATAAATGTCTAATACTTGACAAAGTTCAGCTCTTTGAGGACCTGTTTCATGCTTCACTATTATAATAATAATAATAATAATAATAATAATAATAATACTATTAATATTACTATAGTAACTATAGTTGCACTGACATACAGACACACATGTTACTGGAGAGACAAACCATTGGTTTTGTTGGTAATATATGGGCCAAAAAAAATCTGCATTAAACATCAGCCATCTGCTGTCCTGATTTCTAAAAACTGGCAGAGAAAAACCACATCAGTCGACCTCCAGTCGCCATCTTTGCTTCTCACACTCAGTGGAGTAAAGTTGTTCCCTCATCATTCCACACACACGTCCGTCATCTGCTTTATCCACCATTTTCACGACTTTATGAAAATCCTCTTTCCGTTCTCGTTTACCTTTTGTCAGAACGCCAACATTTCCACTTCCCCCAAACTTAAAAGCTTTAAAGTCATATTTCAAGACTTTTCAAAAACACACATAACAACACAAACACACGTGTGTCTCTGTATTATGAATGAATGAAGTCATTTATCTGAACGTCAGGTCATCCATTAAAAAAAAGAATGAATATTATTTTTATTTTGACAAAATACAGGAGGTTTGGTCGCTTTCTCTCCCAAGTGCTTTTCCCGAGTTTAAAAATAGGCAGCTTTCCCCCGAGCTGCATCGCGGGGATGAGATTTGCGGTCCTAACAGGCCGTGCAGATTGCCATTACTTACGCCTGACAAGCCGACTCTCTGATGTTTCCATGCTGCCCTATTTTAACAACATAAGCTGCTGCTGCCGCTCCTGCTGCTACCAAGATGCGAGTTTCCAAATTGGCTGAAAAAAGCTTGTCCTGGGGTTACAGTGAAATTCCCAGAATGCATGTGGGCCGTCTCATCTCCAGCGCAGGTCAGATATAATGCAACACAGAAGCAGATAAACACTTTACCTGAGCTTTTAAAACGGAGTAAATATGTGTTCGCGGCACACGGCTCCTGTTGTGTGTCCCACTCACCTTTATGGTAGAAAGGCTTCTTCAGTCCATCAGGCAGGCGGGCTTTACGCTCAACGCCATAACCGTGCCGCGGGCCGTGGTCTTCATGGTTGTACCTCACGCCGTCTCTCCTGGCAGCCTCGGCCGCCATTTTATCCCGCATGGCCTTGGCGCGCTCCGACTCTAGTGCGATGGCCTTCTCCAGCAGGGACAGGTTCCCCTTTGTCATGTCAAACACTTCTTCTGATCGGTCCGACGTCACCGAGGCGGTGTCCTCGTCGAAGTCCCGGTGGTTGATGTGATAGCGGTCGTCCTGCGCACAGCTGGAGAAGGCTTTGGAGCGCGGGCTCAGCTGCTCCTCCAGCTTCATGAGATTGTCCATGTCTGAATAGTTCCTGTCAAGTGTCCGCCTGTCGTCCTGGCAGTGGTGGAACTCTGAGTAGCCATGGTGCTGCGGCTGCTGATTGGGGTTCCCGCACAGGAAGTGACTTTCCTGGGCCGGACCGTTTCTGTCAGTGGACTTTGTTTCGCATAGCTTCCGCGCGAGGTCGAAGCATTGGTTCCGTAGGCACTCCAGACTGCTCAGACACACTTCCTCCTCGCTGTTGTCCGTCTGTCCGTTACCGGTGGTCTTATGCTGTCCATTAGCACCGTTGTGCGCGTTCCCACCGTTCAGAGGACAGCCGCCGTCGCCCCGGGTCCCGGCAGAACCGTCCTCAAACTCCTGTCCGTCTAAATTGTCCGACAACACGGCGCCGTGACCTTGTGCCAACAGTTTGAGGGAGTCCACCGTCTCACGCACCACGTCGCTGTCCACATCCAAACTCAGATCAGGCCTCTGTCTTTCATCCACTTCCTCTTCCTCGTCCTCTTCCTCGTCCTCGTCTTCCTCTTCCTCCTCCTCTTCATCGTCCTCCTCCTCTTCCTCTTCTTCCTCCTCCTCCTCCTCCTCCTCCTCCTCCTCTTCCTCGGCACTGTTGGAGGAGTTGCTGTTCATCTCAGATTCCGTCATGGCGCGGTTGGCGGCGTCTTCGGCGATCTTCCCCAGGTTCAGGAGCGACTTGGCCACGAGTTCGTCGTAGTTCTCGTACTCTTCGTTGTTGTTGCCGTCCTTCTCTGTCGCCGGGCCAGACTTGGCGCTGCTGCTGCCGCCTCCCCCGACGCCCTCGCCCCCCTCACCGCCGCTCATCTGATCGTCCTCTGCTGGAAAGAAAGAACAAACATCTTGTAATTTCATTTCCATCATTCTATTTTACTGGTAAATCAGATTTCTGGGCTTGGTCCATCTAAATTGGATAAGGAACTCTTTGCTTCCCCTAATAATTTACTTTGAGAGTCTTAACAGCAGCTCTTGTTCTGAATTGTGAATCAGCACAGGAAGTTAAATATAGTTGGTTGGTAACGTGCCAGAGACGTTGAACATTGGACTGTATCTGGATAATGTCCTGCCTCACTTCACTGAGTGATATTCACAGGCCTTAAATTATTACAGACGTCTATAAATAGTTGCAAATGAGATCAGATTTTCTTCAATGTTGAGCAGCTAAAGTCAAAATATTGTGAGAAAACCTTTGAATTAGAGAGAGGAAAATCTAAAATCAATGAGCTGATGTGGCGTTCCATCTACCACACGATGAACCCCGGTCCACGGCTATTCATCGTCTGCTGCTGAAGTTCTTTTTTTCATTCAATCATCAGTATCTTTAGAATTCCTTTCATTGCCTAATTGATTCTGACAGGCTGCAAAAGGTTACTGAACCTCTTCTGTCAGTAATTTCAAGCACTCACTCCTGGAGCACTTCCAATCTCTCCTTTCACATTTCCGCCCTGAGCAACCATGAGCAAATCGCTCCTGCCACTTACATTCCTGGAGAGGAAATGAACCTGGAGGCCCACACACAGCAAATAAGAGAGTTTCACTTCTGCTGGGTACAAGCAAATCAAACGACAAAAAACTAGCAACGATGGGACCAGACGGTGCCGTTTTCTGTCATTTTAAACTTCATCAAATACAAAAACTTACAAAAAACAATCTTAAAGCTTAGACTACACAAATACTACTGACCTTTGATACTCTGCTATATGTGCACACTATTACACACTTTCCAGACACTTACTTTGACGATGAGAGGCGTATGTAAGTATGAAACATGGCTCAGGAAAGTATTTAGAGGAACAATCAGGGTCCATAATAACCGAGGAGGGAACAGAGAGACTGTCCTGCCCTGAACTGTCTCTGGATTTTGGAGACACACACACAGACGCTTCACAACGTCACCTCTATGACATTTAGGTTGGAATCTGCCCAGCGACATGATTACGATGCATATGGAACCAGTTTTCTGCCTTTCGTGATGGAAACACTGCAGATTAAAATGCTGTGACATCCTTTTTTTTACTGTGCATCAGGTAAACATCCTAATTATTATAGAGCTCAGTGAATCATGTGCATGTAATCTGCTACTACCCATAAAAATAGGGCTGTCGACAGGCTGCAGAGTCCACTGTGTCGGAGTGAAGGGGAAGGTCTCATCTGTGGGCGATAATGAACACCAGTCTGTGGAGATGTTCTCACATCTCGTCTGCGAGGAAAAAGCCAGCGTGGCTGCCGAGATGCCACATCCACTCCGGGTGGGTAGAGCTTACGCTCACAGGGTTAACGCACTCCTCTCTCAGAGCTTCACTCTTAATTGGACTTGAAGGCACTGTCAGGTTCAATCGTGATGCAAAGAAGAATCTGCTGGAGAGAAACCTGCCAAATCTGGTGTTGGGCACGTCAGGGTGAGGCTGGGGTGTGCGGGGGTTGTGGAAAGTAACATATGGGGCGAGAGTTTTTGGAAAAATAGCCGGTAATTTTACTGTTTTATTTAACTTTGCTGGTATGCAGCAGCGCTGTCGACACATTTAATATTCCTGAGATTCGCCAGATAATTCGCATTTATTTATTTTAACCGTCATTCTCAATAGATTTTTGTCATTAGTAAAATTCCTACGTGTGTTTTTTTACATTCTCTGAGAAATCCAGGAAACTCTAATTTAAATCATTAAAACCTAAATACGAACACAACCAAGCTTAAAATCATGCTTGTGTTTCTGTTCCTGTATGTTTTTCTTTTTCTCATCAACATAAAAGAAAAGGTTTATTATTCTGTATATTAATGTCATATTCATGCACGCAGCAAACACATCATTCTAAGTGTTTGAACTGGTTTCTTCAGGAGCATAACTAAATCTTTAATTATCTGGCACCTTACCAACAATAATTATTGATTTTGAATGTTTTGAAATTTGGTAATAATGTTTTTGGCCATATTATCCAGCTCTACTGTCTCCTCCAGCTTGTTTAAGGTTTAGACCACATTAGCAGTAAAGTAAGTACGTGTTATCTCCATTGTTTAGCTTCAGCCAGTGTTAAGTGCATTCTCTCATTCATGTGTTTGAACATCAAGTTCAGCTGCCAACAACTGAATGTGGAGAATATTAGGAACCATTTTTAAACAAAATAATGAATATTTAAAGGGTTTGTTCAACATGATTTTTTGGCAGAGATTTAGACGAGAAAGTAACACCCTCACTTAGCCTAGCTGAGCACAAAGACAGGACGCAGCTAACCGCGCTGTCTGCAGGAAACTAAATGCTCCTTAATTAATATTATATCTCGTTTGCAGAAAACCCAAAGTGTAAAAACAATTTTTCTGTTTTAGGGACGGTCATGTGCCAAAATATTACTTGGCTCAGCTGACAGTTGCCAGGCAACCGGAGGAGACTCCAGGATGTTACCGGGACAAGCCAAAAAAAACAAAACACAGAACCCTTCATAAAATGATCATTTCATGTCTGATTTTGTCCAGATGAAACATTGTGACCAAAGAAAGTCTCAAAGAGGCTGAGAAAGAATTCGATCTTCCTCAGAAAAGGTGAATTAACAGATTTCCTAAAAACATTGGTCCATGGTGTCACGTGAAATGTGATGGGAACATTGTTCTCACCTTGCCCTTGACTCTGCTCTACATCCTCTTCCTCTTCATAGTCCACTTCCTCTACCGCTTCCTCCTCCTCCGCCTCCTCCACTCTGTCCTCATCACCCTCCTCCTCCTCTTCTTGCTCCACCTCTACCTCCTCCTCCTCCTCCTCGTCCTCGTCATCCCCATCTCCATCACCTCTCTCTACTTCCCCGTCTTCGTGCTCCATCTGCTCCATGTTGTAGTCCATGTAGCCTTCCACCTCCTCCTCTTCCTCTTCCACCTGCCCTTCTTCTTCCTCCTCCTCCTCCTCTACAGCACCGTCTTCCTCCTCTTCCTCCCTTTCGTCCATCTCCTCCGTTGCGTCTGTCTCATAGCATTCCTCCATTGTGGAGTTGTCCATGTCATCTAGGTAGGAGCTCCTCTTCGGGGACGTTTCCAGGGTTTGTCTGTCTAGACTCTTCCTCTTCTTGGCCAGAGGGCAGCCATACGCACTGCAAAGGAGAGAGAAGAGGGCAGCCATTAGCTGTTAGCCTCACCTGGTCATCAAAGAAAAGGACATGTGTCTTTCAGTTTGAAAAGTGAAGCCCAGAAAGAAGAGCAAAAGTAGCAGTTAACCACCAGGGGGCAAAAAAAAGAACAGTTTTAATGGAAGTCAATGGGAAAATGAGCCTACTTCACTTCTCACTTGATTTCTAATGTCAGTAACCGTGCTCTCTGGAGAGTCAACGGTTTCAAGCGCTAGTTTCAGCTCTTCTCCAATAGTACATGAAGTCAATTACATTTTGTTTTATTTAATTTTACAATTTTCTTCCATTTATAGTAATTACAGACAATAAAGGACATGATGTTTGAGTGGACACCAGTGTGAGTGACAGCTGGTGTCGTCCAATAGTTGCCTGGTTGCAGGTGAATTTCCACATCTGCATGTTTAGATCCACTCACAGCGTCACAGCGTCACTGAGCGTCTCACTGCAACAAAAGCAGTGTTTCTCAAAATCCCACAGTGCAAAATATTAAGCTTTGCTTAGCCGGCCCTAATGAGTTACATACTCATTAACTATCCAGTAATTATAATAAAAGGCGATGCTCCATTTCTCCTAGAAAACAGTTACAAAGGGATAAAAATCTCCTGATTTCCTTCACTTCTGTGGTCACCAGTAATTAGGTAACATGCATTTGGTCTGCGGGCGTCAGAGAGTCACCGCGCGTGCTGTGGAAACACTTGGCTGCAGACTGATTTACGCTTGTTATGATGTGAATTAAACACAGCAACTGCCTGCTGTCTGGGGCGGACTGTGAGGGAGCCGGAATGTGGAGCTGGATTAATTGAATTTTGCCAAAGCACCTCTGGTTTTAATGTATTCTGCAGCACCCCACGGCAGCAGGGGGACAGATCCTAATCTGATAATCTGATAATCTGTATATGCGCTCAGGCTGTTGATCAAAGTGGCTTAATCCATTTCACTCATGAAACCTCACAGAGCTGCTACCTGTTCCAACACTGTGTGCGACTGGTACATTTGTGTATCTCTGTGTCGTCACATTTGCACACAGACACACACACATAGAGTCTGCTGACAGTTCTCGGCCGTCACATAAACCTCTGTCCAGTGTTTAAGTGTGTGAGAGAGCTAAAGACGCTTTGGGCATGTCCACTCGACTGTGAAATATCCCTGGCTCCCATTTTTACAACCTCTGGATGTTTCCCCAGCTCCCGCACTACTTAAGAGTAAGACCTGACATGAATGAATGGCACAAGGCTGCGTGCGAGAGGAAGAAAATGCTTGTTGTGATTCAGCGAGTGCTGCTTTTGTGGCTCATTGCCGTGGTGTGGTGCTAATGGAGGACGGCATCCTTAGAAACCCATTTGTGCTCCCTCTACTCCTCTGCTTCTTTTCCCCTCACTCATGTCCCACAGTCCAATATCCTATCTGTCCTCCCCTCTCCTCCCGCTCTTCCTCTTCCTTTGGTCCCACACGTCCATCAGTCAGTCAGGGTCCAGTCACCTGGCAGGCTCAATCTCACCAAGCCTGGGGATTCCTTAATGGTGTGACCCCCTGCAACCAGGGGCCTTATTTCATTAATCTAAGCCCACATGGAAACTCATTCCCTGCCTGACAGCCAGACCTCTCCCCCAGGGCAGTGTGAGGGTCTGCGGGACAGTGAGCGAGGGGCCGGTGTGTGTGCTGCAGCACTGTGATCAATAATGCTTGTGACCAAACATCTCAAAAGCACATTAAAATGCCACTCATCCTGGCCCCTCCGTTCCAGGGCCCTCCAAATAAATCAAGGGCCGGTCCCAGCAGGTTAGGAGCTGCCAAGGCAGGCGGGCTGGCAGGAGAGGAGGAGGATAGGTGAGTGGTAGAAAGGGGGGGGGAGCAGGGATGGAAAGAGGGAAAAGTGGTGTGGGAAAGTCAGATAGTCACAGCGTGTCCCCCCCACTGTCTTCTCCGTCCTCGCTGCCTTTATCTTAACATTAAAGCAGCTCCTGCTGTCGAGCACTGAGCCACAGTGTTGCTGAGCGGCTGACAGGTGTTAATGTAACTACACCTGAATCACGCAGATAAATCATTCTTTTTTAAATTACTATAATTGAGCGGCAACATCAGCTAATGGATAGAAAATAATAAATACTTGAGCCGTGGATAGTTTTTTTATTGTCTTTTAAAAAGCCGAGACGTGGGCACTTCATTATTTGGGGTCAGGAGTGCACAGAGAGGACTCTGGACAGCAGAAGGTGAGTGTGCTTCAAACCTTCAAGTATAAACAAATGTCCACAATGTGAGAATATGTCGTCTTTTTGGGATGCAGTGAGTCTCTTTATATTCAGGCTAAACAAGCGCGATGAACTGGTCTTTGAAGAAACTTTCATCCATGTGTTTTTAGTGAAAAGTACCACAGTTGGGAGGAGTTAATCGGAATAAATCACCTTTACTGGGCATGTACTCCTGTGGCGGGTGACCCAGTGATCCCCGACGTGGCACCGGCTACGTGCAAACAACTTTACTCTGACTTCCCTGACACTGCGTGGCGCTTGATTTAGGCACCGCCCCCTGCCGTGTGCATACTACGCTGCTTCTTGATATCTTGTTGAAACATAACGCCTCCATGGAAAACTACTGGTAAACAGGAGATGATGGAATATTTATTTACACACAGATGATTACTGATGACTAACATCACTGAGAACGGGGCTTTAGTCAGGTTTGATAGTATTGCTTGACAGAGCCAGTTGTCAGATGAAGGACGCAGCTGAGAAATAATGTTTGATTGTTTCTGTTTATGAATTATAACATCAGGAGCCAAAGTTACACACTGCAGCTTTAAATCTCCACTGTGTTGCACCTATAGTAAAAAAAAAACAAAAAAACTTGCTCTTTAAAGCAACCTCAGACCTTTTTATGCAAATGACTTGTAATCACACTCATGTTAAGAGGCATGAATACACAATAACTTTGGTCTCAGGTGTCCTCCTGTCCCTGAGCTGTCAAGCTGTTGTGACACAGTGAGAGGTGTGTTTGCCCTGACGCTCCTGAGCCCCCGTGATGACTAAGCCACAGGAAGCCTCTGCGGCTCTGCCATCCCACGTTCTCTGGCGCCGGCGCCGTGTGACCTTGGCTGCAACATTCGTCATCACAGGCGCTGCATCCCACTCACAATGCACTTGGCAATTAAAATTCCAAAAAACAATTAGGTGGCGTTTAAAAGAAATTCTGCAGGGTTTTTGCACAAGGAGAGGAAGAAAAAAAAATATACAACACCCTTCGAAGTTTCTATCAGCGTCGCCCATTGGCAGGATTACAAGAATCCTCTGAGAGTAAACAAAATCTATTACATTGTGAACAAGTGGCCCTTTAATGCAGAGAAGCAAAAGCTTGTGGAGACGGTGCAGAGAAGGGCCTGATCCTCCAGAGCTTAAATGTGAGGCAGCAGAGTGGAGCTGCAGGAGAGGCACAGCTTCTGTTTGGCTCATTTTGGGCGACAGCTGAGCGACTGCTGGAATGCGACAGCGTTGCACGGTGCCTTTATTAGCAGTCATATTAGCGGCTGTTCTCAGCAGGGGCAAAAGCTTTAGCCAGTCATTAGCATCACATGCTATTTGTCTCCCTGACACAGGGATGAGGCTGCTGTTGTTGCTGCTGCTGCTGCTGCTCCCTCTGCCTCCTCTTGTTCCCATCATCTCCTTCTGTCACTCAACATTCTCACCTCCTGGTTCTCACCCATCGTAACCTCATCTGCTCTTTTTCCTCCTCCTTTCACCTTCTTCATATTCATATTTGAGAATATATAGGACTCCGTGTCTCTCACACCAATTTCTGTCTCTTTTGTTCACCACCACAGCTCATTGTTGCCTCTCTCTATCCTCACAGAGCACACTCAAGATGCACCACCTCTGGCTGTGCCCCCTATCCAGCAGAAGGATCTATAGACACGTGTGGCAGAGCCCCGTCTCCATGGTGATACCCTGCAGAAATCCATGAGGGATTCGCCATCCTCACAACCAGACAGTGAGGAAAAATGAGAGAGAAAGACAGACAGGGAGAGAGAAAAAAACGAGAGGTGGGGAGGAACGATGGAGGCTATAGGAAAGAGACAGATGGTTTATGAGTGTATGTTTTTGTGCATATATGTGTGTGTGTCTTTTTTTGTGTGCACACAAAAAATTGGGAAATGTGTAGGAGAGGAGTTAAAAGGAGATAGAGAAGTGTGTGTGTGTGTGTGTGTGTAACAGCAGAGAGGATCATTTCAGAGCTGTCAGGCTTCTCCTGCTAGCAGGGGAGAACAAAAGACAGTGTCTTGGTGCAGGAGGCTCAGCGCATGGCAGACACTGCAATTTGGGGCGTTTTCTCGCGGCTCAGGCTCCAGCTCGCATATCAGCTGCTATGGCTTACTCTCACACACACACACACACACACACAGTGGCATGACTTCATAGCCGTGCTGCAGAAATAATCCTCATTGTCAGTGAGAACCTAAAATAATGCTCGTGTGTAACTTTCTATGTGCAGAAAAAAACCTCAAATGTCCACATGGATTTACAGTGAAGTCGTAACAATAGCAGAAACATTTAAGTCAGATCTTTTCATGTCTGGTTACATATTTGAACAAAGCAGCTACATCCAGCTTCACTGGTTAGTGTGTCTCCGACAGCGTTGAAGTAGCTAAGAGGCATCACAGCCCAACAGACATGCTGTTCAGCTCACTGAAGGTTCACTTCTGCAGCTCTCACATTTGCAGCCCGGGGCAAACAAACCCCGTCTCAACTTTAGTCATATACTCTGACCCTCGCATTACCCCGACTCTTGCCATTAACTCTCCCACTTGTTTTATCTGTGCCGCTGCCAGTGTCCTCGTCCCCTACAGTCTGTCCAGTCTCCTCTTTATACCAAACGCAGCGTGAGCCTTGGAGCTCGGTCCGAGCCCCGTGTCCTCGACATGGCTGAGCTACAGGAGAGTGACTGGCAGCCACTCTAATGGGCATCACATACGAGCAGCACAACATCCTCCTACATTTCATCCAGACCCCCCGCTCGGCCGCTCGGCCGCTCGTCTTGACGGTTTCTGCCAAATACTAAAGCACATGCTCGGGGAAAACACCTTGCAGACCATCCATGTGTCTTACTGACTGTAGCCTCATCAAAGAGCAGCAGTGATGGATGGAGCTGAGGACATAAGAGAGAATGGGACAGGTAAAGCCTGAGTGTTATTTTGTTGTTGCCTTTGCAAAAATAATCTATAAAAGGAAGAGCTTGACATTTGGAGCTGCAACGATGAGATATTAACAGCTTCTAATTTGATGAGCAATGGTCAATAATTGTTTGGGCTTCTTGCCTCACCACTGTTACATTAAATAAAATAAATTGCAGGTCACTTAATGAATGTCATTTCTAAGCGTTTTTCTCCGTTTTCCGACGCTGTATTCATCACAAGCTTAAAGCAACACCTCACAGCCTTTGGTAGTAAATAATTCTGTTTGCTGTGAGCACGAGTGTGAGCTGTTGTGTGTTTTTTCTTGTACAGAAAACAAAGCACATTAGTTGCCTGGCCAGAGCTGTCACTGTGTAGTGCTGCTCGGTGAGGTGAGACTGTATACTGTACATTCCTCACGATCCCTGAAAACAAAGATGCCAAACCACGTCTACTGACATGAGAACAAAGCCCAATATCAAAGATGAGATGAAAGCAAGTTTATCATGATTTCTACAATGGAACGTGTTCAACAACAGGTAAAAGTGCACGCTGTGGTGAAGATTTTAGCACCAAAGAACTTCTTTGGTGTTTTTACGGCAGTTGTCATCCATAATGTTGCATTACCGCCTCCGTCTGAACTTAATCACCCAGCACCTCTCTGTGTGATGTGTCCATCCATTACTCCTCCCTGTCATCTGAATGCTTTCATAGTAAAGAATAACAAACATTTATATATTACTGTGTCTTCAAACTCTTTTATTTTATTTGAAGATGGATGTGGTACAACATACATATAATGTGTGTCATGCATAGTTTTCTTTTGTTTTGGTGGTGGTGCTGCACAGAGAGAGCTGATCTGGAAACAGACTCTGGGGGTGTAATGCAGCGATCTGTCATCCTGCAGCTAAATACACTCCTGGATTAGCCAGGTAAGGAGTCTCTCTCTTCATCTCTCTCTCGCTCCACGAGCACAATGACATCAATCACTCACCCCGACACAGAGACACACACACACACACACACACACACACACACACAGAGGCCGGCTTCAGCCGCTCTTCACTGTTGAAGGAATTCTTTCCTCGACCGTGTCACTGCGTCTGCGTCAGCCAAAGGATCTGATGTAAATAAATGAATTAATGATACAGCTACAGCTAACTAATGAATGTCAAATGACAACAGTCGACGCTTGGAGGGTGAATCTTGCTTTATCTGTTTACAGGTTTCAAAAGGGAGAGAAAAAAGTACACAATCATTTTATTTCTAAAGAGTTAAATCTGGAAAATGTCCTCAAGTGATGTGGTGCGTGGTTGGTTGAAGACCAAAGGTCTGAAATGTCATATAAAACCGGCTGCTGTAGCATGGTGTGCTCGCTTTAGTAGCCATATATATATATCGTGGGTAACATAAACACTTTGTAAGGATGAAAATGCACTGAACAATTCAACCTGAGTGCATTGAACAAAAATAGAAGTTCAGTTCAAAACATCAGTGATTCTTCTTTCTACCGTGACATCTACACCTTTTACTGCTATTAAATGTTATTTATTAGACAAACCTTCACTTGCCTATTGCTGTGAAATACAAGTGCACAATATTTGTGAAATAAAATAGCTCTGAAGAAGGTCATAATTACTCCTTTACTCGTAACTTTCTGTATAAAGTGCAGTAGCCTGCTGAAAATAATACATATAGTGTGTTTCTGTGATGAATCTGGTTGCAAGTGTTCAATATTCAGAACATATGTAAAAAATGTCGTTTCATCATTTAATACCAAGGTGTGAGCGCGGCCACAGAGACCCACGAGTGCACGTTCTGTTTGGGACGACCAGCGTCGTCTTTTACACTAACCCTGGCACGCACACACACACACACACACACACACGGAGTATCTGCCCTTCACGTGTTACAGTGTGATTCCCGCTCATGCGTTATGTTTACCAGGCTCCGTCTCCTCGGCACGGGGGCAGGGCTTATTGACACTGATGTAATTTAGTTGGCAGCTGCTGTGAGGAGAGGGCTGACCAGAGGAGGGAAGGGTAGAGCTACGGGGTTCATGGGGTCAGAGGTCAGGATGTGCCAGGCCTGGGGATGGGTGGGGCCTTGAGCAGCTGCCCCCACCCCTCCCCCGGTCCTCCTCCTTCATGCCCACGCTCCCCTGGCACGCTGCACACTCACTGCACATGATCTGCTATTCCCTTTGATGTCTTTCCTCGGGAGGCAGATATGAAAAAAAGACGAGGGGGGAAAAGTATAAACACCACCTGTGTATGTGTGATGTCACAGAGGTAGTTTTCAGGACTGTAATATATAATAAAAAATAAAATAAAATAACAGCATCAGAGAGGAAGTTTGAAAAGGGAAGTCACGTGTACGTGCCGATGGAAATTTGGCGTCTGCCGCTTTCAAATGTGTTTTAAAGTTGCATTGGAGGTTTATGTGAGGACAGAACAGACTGTTATTACTGATGATATTAATAATGTCATTAATAGAACCAGGACCAATCGCTGTCCAGCTCTAATACTATTAAAACGAGAACAATTGCATCAGACCACGACTGAAATGAACCCCGAGGCTGCTTACGCAGTCTGAAGTGTAGAAGCTAATGACTGAGCTGACAGCTCCAACCATGTCACTTCTTTTCACCCTCAGCCCACACTGCCTTTTTGGTGATATAAAGCTTCCCCATTAAATATGGAAATTTCCGTTTCGGTGACAGATACTTCACAGAGGGGGGCTGATGGCATAGACTGTGTTTTTTTGGAAGGGGAAGTGGCAGATTTTGATTAATGCGACCTTATCTGGTTTTGCACATGGAGACAGAGGGGTTGCTGAGCTTGGTGGGGGTGGATGGCTGCTTGTTCTCTTCTTCCTATTCCAGGCCACTTTTTTTTTCCACCTCCATGTGAAATAGTCTCTGCATTTCTGTCCCCGTCTTCTCTACATCTGCACATGCACTCACACTCTGTCTCTGTTATAACTGCTCTTTCACTTCCTGTGGTCGTCCAATAATCCTGTGTGATTGCTTCCTTCACCCTGTTACCTCCTTCACCTCTTCGTCTGTTCATCTCTATAGCCCTGCATCCTCTTCCCTATGCTTTGACTCCTCTCCTCTCCTCTCCTCTCCTCTCCTCTCGTCTCCTCTCCTCTCGTCTCCTCTCCTGCCAGACCGAGTGTCACTCCATCACCACCTGGCCCATTTCCAATGCTTTTAGTGAGAGCTATCTGTCAAGCTATGAATAATACAGGCCCAAGGCTGGCGCTAGCTTGCTAGCTATGCTATGTGGAATCCAAATGAGGTCTACAGCAGGAAGAGAGCACTTGACTTTTAGCTTGCTACCATGCTCTCTCTACCAAGACAGGCAATTACTCAGCCCACAGCCCCAGCTGCAGTCGTGGCAATCATGATCGCGACCTCGCGCATCCCCGTCTGCACACACGCAGACACACTCGTGCATGTATGAACAAATGCACACACGCAACCTCTGAACCACCTGGACTGTCCATGCAGAGCAGGCATGTTAACGATTAGTGCAGTTAATCAATATTCCCGCTTTATGGCGTTAAATTTACAGTGCTACATTTTATTGTTGTGTCATTTCAGAAATGTTCCATCAAATCTAATGGAGTCAATGAAAGTCTCATAAAAAGAGTTCTCACTAATTTCATGGAGGATAATGACGGAGTCATTTTACAGGTGGTTCACTCCGGTTAGAACCTCGTTAAACAAACGCGATTGTTCTCATCCTCGCTGTGGAGAGAAAACGCCGCTGAATGAAAGTCTTTGTTCGTCCATCTTTTCCATTTAAGACGCAGCTGAACAACAGCGATGCGTTATCTGCAGGGGAGTTACTTCATCGCGTCTTATCTGATGATTAACAGGAGACACGTCGTCCACCCTTTGTCTCGCTCGCTCTACAGTTATGGCAGGAGGCTCGGAGGGCTATCACATGTATCGGAGACGTATGACACATGGATGGTGGCGTAATTAGCTTTGCACCAAGGCATCCTGAGGTGACAGTGTTAACCCATCCATCATTGCTTCTAATCACTCGTTGGTGGAGTGTGGGATGTAATTACAGAGTGCTAGGCAACGACAGGCTTCACAGGTAAAAATAGTCATGCAGGATGAGAGACTTCTGCATGTGTTTGGCATGTGGGGTGTGTGCACAGCAAAGTGTTTGTGAATGTGGGTGGGAGAGAGTGTGTGTGTGTGTCTGCCTGGCTCTTCTGTGGTAATGAGATCTAGTTAGTGATGCTCCAGAGTGTCTTATTAACAAATAATAACAGCACTCCTTTGTTTTTTTTTTGTTTTTTTTACCTCTTCTCCCATCTATTATTCACACCTCACAGATTTACTCATAATTCATTTATAGGAGCATCTTGTGCAACCTAGAAACTAAATGTCACCCAAAACATCACTGTCAAAGGAAGCTGTGCGAACGAGCTGGTACATAGTGTTTCTGTGTATGAGTCCTATCTAAGCATGTGTGTCGAAGTATTTCAGTGCTCCGGGCCGAGTCATATTCACTGCGCTGTGTGTCCGCAAGGGCCCGCGTCGCAATTCCACGTATGCGTGTGCGTGTGCAGCTCCGTTCATATTCGAACGAGGATCATCTTCCTACTCCTGTTGTCCTCTGCGTTGTCTCTATTGACGAAAACGAGCAAAAACTGGACTGGAAAGTGTCGGTTTGTACGATCTGCACAGAATTAAACGAGTGTGTGTGTGTGTGTGTGGATTTGTCGCTGCACAAACACGGACAAACACTAAATTGGGCAGATGATTTCACATGGACCTCTGTGCACATGCAGAAAATATGACCTGACCTTTAGTGGGGGGGTAAGCAACGAGGTTTGCCCTCCTCAAATCTGCCCCGCGTTGAATATGACGTTCACACTTGTGTACAGATCTACAAACTGGCTCCATCAGTACATACACACACAAGTGCTATTGAAACAGATGAGTTGGATCTTGCTGGATCAGTAACGAGGGCTGTAGTGAGGCCGTGTTGCCCCCCCCTGCCCCCCCCCCCCCGGTGTGAAATCAGCATGATGCACTGTGTACTTTAGCTGGATTCTCTTTCCGCTCAAATTGCCAGGTTGTAGAGAGGCACTCAGCTGGGAATGCTGCTCTACATGTGAAGTAGGTTGTGTGTGTGTGTGTGTGTGTGTGTGAGGGTTTTTCGGAGATGTCAGTGCGTGTGGCATGTGTGTGTCTATATTTGTGTCAGCATGCATTAAGAGAGACTGCATAGGTGTGTGTGTGTGTTGCCCTTTGCCTCCCTCCCCTCTCTCTCTCTCTCTCTCTCTCTCTCTCCAGGTGAAGAGGCTGTTGAGAAGGTTCTGCTCCAGTCGAGGGCACTTGAAGCCAGGCTGGCAGCACTTTATCCAGATAGAGGTAAGGCTACAGTACACCATCTGTCTTAGCAGCAAACACTTAATGGACCATCAGACGGCAGCCACAAGTAGTTTGGCACCAGCAGACGCCCCAGCTCTTGTCACGCTTTTATTTCTTTTTTTTGTGTTTATCAGTTTATCATAAATTAACGTATTGATATTAAATATTTAATTTAATCTCTAATTTAAGTTCCTGGAAAGGGCAAAAAGGTAGTTGGTTAACTTCAAACTCCTTGAATGTGCTCAGTTTGGACCGAGTTACAATCAAACAACCACAACAATAAGAAAAAGAGTTGTTTGGTCCATTAAATGTCAGAAAATGTCACTTCTTTGTTATATGAAGCAAAGAAACCTGAAGATGAAAAATCATAGAATTTGCTTTAATTATTATTAAAAAAAAAACAAAAAAAAAAACACTCAAGGGCCACATGACGACATAGTGGCTCGCACGGTTGCCTCACAGCAAAAAGGTCTGGGTTCATGAGTTTTTATGTTTCTTTGGGTTTCTTCATGCAGTCTGAGAGGAAACCAGACTCTCATGGGCCTCAGTGGACACCGTATATGTGAATGTGACAGTGAATGGTTGTTCATTTGATCTGTGTTGGCCCTGCGATGGACCGGCCACCTGTCCAGGGTGAACCTTGCCTTTTGCCCTGAGTCAGCAGGGAACTGCTCCAGCTCCCTGTAACCCTCACATGGAGGATGAAGCAGACACTCAACCCAATGAATCGATGAATTGTTACAACCCTACAGTGCACTGTCCCAAGCAATCATACATTCATGTGAGAGTCAGTTAAGTACAAGCCAGTGTCACCAGATTTAGCAACTTTTCAGACCCCTGACGTAAGTGAAGCAGAGAGAGGTGGAGGATATGCAGGGGACGGACGGGGATAATTAACATATTAATGACCCCACAGCTTCCTACAGCTAGCAACAGATTGAGCAATTTTCTGACCAAACCAATAAAGCATAAGGATTTATTCATCTGTTTCATCTGCCCTCAAAAAACATACACTCCAGAAGCCAAGTGGTGGAGACTACTACTGTCTCAATGTCTTACTAGAAAACACCAAACTATATCATAATGATCCACAGAGGCAGGTAAAACAACTATTCAACGATATACGCTTTAAATAAGCTGTGTCTTTAATGTAAACCATTATTCTGCTGCTGTACACATCACGATGCACCGTGTGTCCGTAGACTCCATCATGATTTATTTCACCTTCAGTGTGTCCACAGTGGACGTTGTCCATCACTTAGTTCTGACTCTACGACGTGTGCAAAGCAACGACCCGTTAGCCTTGTTGCCACCTTCCTGCTGTTGCTTAGCTCTTCCACTGTAGATACCCCGAGACTCATTGTGCCACTCTGTTGGTTACTTTCTGCTCTCATATCAGGCTGAGTGCTTTGAGAAGATGACATAGTAGAGAGTGGAGACTGGTGTTTTTATGTGTGTGTGTGTGTGTGTGTGTGAGTGAGACAGAGAGAGAGAGGGAGTAAATAGCATCCCAGCTGTAGAGATGGCATTTAAGTGTCTCTCCTCTTGCACTCCAGTACTGCAGACCCATTACCTCAGAATGTGTGTGTGTGTGTGTGTATTTCTGAGCGATTCCTCCAATCATCTCCATGCTCCCACGCGACTCACCCTCTACCTCTCCGCTCTGATCCTTTTCTCATTCATCATGCCTCTCTTCCTGCCCTCTTGCCACAGGTCTCTGCTAAGGTGTAATTTAGCCCCTGCTGTTCTCTAATTCCTGCCTTAGTCAGAAGGGGGCGTGGCCGGCCCCCCTGACACTATGGATACGATCTGTCAATCATTTCCCCCAGCCAGGAAATTGCATTCAATGTGAGAGTAATTATTAAGTCTTCCCTGTGTGGGTTGATCCGAACACCCTTTCAGTCGGCACGGAGGAGAAAAGTGTGTTGAGAGGCAAGGCCAGGTGGATTTGTGAAGAACAAGGTAACGCTCTCCTCATCTCACCTTTAGTCTTGTTTAACCTCTCTGTCTTTTCCTTTAATGCCGTTATCATTCGTCAACCTTGTTTCTCAAGGTACTCTTCTTCTGTCAGGCCCTACAATCATGATAAAACACTGATTTACTCTGGCCATATATCCAAAACACGACTTGGTGAGGACGTTTCCATCCCACTGCAACAGAGAAATGAGAGAACTCTGAGAAAGCGGGTGAAATGATCACTGTGTGGGTTTTATGTGAGACACAAACATGCTACCACGTGGTCCAGTAGTTGTGATGTGTCTTGTTATGAGGTGCAGCTGCATTTCTAGGGAGGTGCACGTGAGGCTACAGTGCAGAATTTCACAGTAGCTTGGCCTGTACTCACAGGGCAGGACAGAAAAAGGAAATTCATCAACAAAAAAGTAAAAAAAACAAGTGCTGGCGATCTTTGTGGCCTCATGTTGAAATTTTTCTCAAGTCTATGTGCGATAATAAACTGTATTGTTCCCTAATCCATCATACACACTAACCCAAAAAACCCTCCTCTTCGTTGACTAGTGACACAGAGGTGAAAGCAATTGAAAATAAGGGCATTCAACATGAGCCTATTCTGTACGGCATTTGTTAGAATTCATATTTGATAAAGTCTTTGAAAAACTAAAAGTTGTGAGTGGCAACGATGTGATCGTTCCTTTGCTGCTGCCCTCCGGATTTAATCATGAAAACCTACTTTAGAAAGCACTTGAGTCCCTGGTCACCTCTGTGTTGTGTAGAAAAGTGTGGATTTATTCTCATGTTTCTCTTTCACTCATGAACCTCTCACCACTGTTTGCCAACATATCGCTCAACTGGAGTTGCGTGAGGTCGTAACTCCAGTTTTCTCAGGAAGACAGAAGCATTTCTTAAGATGCCTTGCATCAACGTTTGCCTCGCTCCTGTCATTTACTTGCTGTTATCCACAAGTCAGTCACCTGAATCACTCTGGTTCAGTACAGTGAAGTATGTTTGGTTTTATTTGGACCAAGATAACCAGCCCCGACCATTCCATTCTTTGGGTTACCCTTCCCTTCCCTTGGGGTACCAGAGTAAAATAGTACAGTCTGGGTTGAGCTAGACCACCTCCAGACAAACACCCACAGTCTATTCTCATACAAAGATGCATCTTGTTGAGACAAACAACCACAAAACAAGCAGGAAAAATGACGCTATGTACAGCCCATCGCCCGCCTACCAAGAAAAAGGTAAAGCCGGACCCAGGACTTTACCGGACCACGATGGAAACATGGCTTCATGTTGGTTGTCAATGGCGATGTGATGTCGCCCACGGCCGTTGTTGTTTTCTGAGTGACTGAACTATTGAGCCTTGATCCTTTACGGAGAACAATTATTGTCACTGTTACTTAAAATGACCCGTGAACGGCATGCTAAACAGTATGCAGATCCAGCCTTGGACCATGAATGAAGCGATTCTCCATTAACTTTGTGCCGTTCAAGGTTGTTTGAATTAGAATGAGTGTATTTATAGTGCGGTATGTACATTTGTGTATCTTTGGATGAGCTTCAAACTCAGCGGTGGGTACACTTGCCAAGTCGTCTGTCCTTGCACAGCTCGTATGCAGTTTACGACGATAATGGTAGCAGATTTATCAGACGTAGCTAGTGAGCTAATTAAACTAAAACTATGCCATTAAGAGGCTGAAAACAGCGTCTCTGGCTGAATGCTTCCTGCTCAGCCAGTCTGAAGTCAGGATCATGTTGTAGGGCTTTGAACTTTCACTTGATTTATACACACATGCATCAGCATCCTGCTAATTCTATAAATAATTCAAATGAATGTGAATTTGCACAAATTTGTTTGGTGTTTTTCAACCTATCTTTCTTCTGCAAGGAAGATTATAATCTCACATTCATAATCTACATTGTTTTGATGGCTTGTCATGAGGTTGGATTGATTTTAAAGGTCGGGCTTTAGTAGATTACACATTTTACTGAAACTAACTTATTCATACAGGAAAACAGAATTAAGAACAAACATTAACGTAATGTAACGCAGCCTTTGTTACTGTGATGTAAAATGCAACCGTGGAGTTTTCAGACAACATCAAACAGTCTCGTTATTAGAGACTTACAAACTGTGGGACAGTGTGGACAGCAGTAGTTTCCACAGACCACAGCGAGCTCTACAGCTGTAGCATTCACTAAATATCTTTAACGCACAACAGTTCAGAGGTTTGACTGTAAACCAAAAAGTGTCAGAAAGTATCCACGAGGAACTGTTAGAAAAATAAATTTGGGCACAATCACAAAAGGAACAGCTCTGTACAACTTGATTCCCATTGTTTTGACCAAAGAGCCGTTTAAAAGAGGTCACATGACCACATGTTTGTATGAAATTGCTCTTAAAGGGCTTTGGCAAGTGGAGACATGTGACGTACGACAGGTCATGCATGACTTACAGCTGCTGAGGACAATGATGACAACGAGGGGTTTAGTGAACGGTCAGTTGTTCATCATATCAAGGCTCAAGAATATCCCACGAACATACTTAAATGGTGCTAATCCATGACCACAGACGTGTAATTAATGTTGGCTTACTCTACACACACACACACACACAAGTGCACACTGTGAATCTACCCCAGCCCCCGTGTGTGAATGTCTTCAGAGTCCTACGGCATTTGCCTCTGAGGGTATTCAAACATTCAAAGGCTGCATGTGAGGCAGAGAGAGGTGGAGGATATGCATGGTACGCTTCCGTCTGGGGGGGGGGTGTGCTAGGGAGGGAAGGAGGGAGGGAGGGAGGGGGGTAATTAACATATTAATGACCCCACCTTCCTACAGCTTCTGTCGGATAGTCCAAACACTTTGATAAGTATGCAAATGAGAGCTGCACCATCTGAAGAGGGAATTAGCTCTGCCAGAGACAGCCGAGAGAGGAGGGAGAGGAGAGAAAGAGGAAGAGGAAGGAGGGAAGGAAGGTTTTAGAATAGAAAAGGGAACAAAAATGTAGGCAGGAAGGAGAGGAGACGGGGTAATGACAAGAGTAAAGGGATGAAAACAAATCTAAACAGTGAGTATGACAGGAAGGAGTCTCAGATACTCATGGTAATGAACTGATATGCTCATGTTTGTTTTACTCGTCTTTAATTATCCGGTGTGCACAGTGGGCACATGTGTGGGTATTGTGTGCAGTATCTGACAAACACACGGTGACAGTGAATGCAAAAAAAAAAGAGAAAAGACTCTTTTCATTCTTGTGCTCTCCACCTCTCAGATCAATATGCCAGTGCCTGTCAGCCCTGAAGTGATGTGCAGAATGGCTGCAGGGGCTCAGGCCGGTGGGCATACAGACCGAGGTGGAGGAGGAACAACCCAGAGGAGACAAGGGCAAGTAATTAAAACACAGACTGATCTGGCTTGTTCTAGCGCTGTAGAGAATGGTGAGTAATAAGGATGAGGGGGAGCACCATGGGAAAGCAAGTGTTCACATGTGGGTGAGACAAAGACAATGAAAGAGGGGAGACTGTGTGTGTTAGAGAGAGACTTTGCCAGGGATTCACCGACACACTCATCACGCTCTACAATTATGTTGAATAATTAAAAGCTTTCATTAACTTGATCATTTCCTGTTCGGCCATGTTTCAGGTCTTACACGGGCAGTTAAAGCAGGGGCCGGCGCCGCGTGCCGCTCTCGTGCAGCCGGTCCTGCGACCGAGGACAACCTCATGTGTTTTGTGCGGCGGCAGAAATCTGACAGGGGAAAAATGAGGGGCTTTAGCAGTTATCCCCCTTACTTAAGTGTTCTCAACACGTCAGTGCTAAAGCACACCAGGACTGACAATGAAAATCTATGCGCTCAAGGTGCAAAAATCTGGATTTGCTTTCCCTTGATTTTTATTTATTTATTTATTTATTTTTTGATTAATGCAAATAAGGTGAGTGAATAGTTTGCCTCTGCACGCGCAGCCTTAGGCGCCGAGTCTTCCACCTTGAAAATCCTTTCATATTGATAGTGTCTGTGTATTTTCTTTTCTCATACACTGAAGTGAACAAATACCATGTTCCTGTAAGCCAGACATCCATCACCCGAGCATAATGATAGATTCAGAGCGGATTTATAATGTGCTGCTGCAAGAACTGCATGTGCACAACTACACAACAGCTACCAGCGCAGATAGATCCTCAAAATCTTGGTCTTTGCTTAAAAACTCACCATAATTAGTAAAAGCCTGCGCTGTCCTAGTTCGATGGCTCTTCTTGTCTTTTGGAATTGGATTATCACAGGATGAGCCATTTATATCCAGAAAATGATTTTCTTTTATTTCATACAATCTCTGACATAAAAGCTTAACTTCCCAATTTGAGCTTGTGTGTGCGACCTAACGTATACACGACAACAGACATGATGAACGTGGCAGACTGTGAATCTGCAGAAGGACAATAGAGACGTTTATGCTGTGAAATCTGCCTCCAACAGTCGACCCCCGGCGACAGGGACATGTTTATGTTTGAAGTCAAATTTGGACATTATTGTGTGTCAATGTCTGGTTTGAGTGATCTGAGGGTGAACACGGGGAGAAGCGAGGAGAGTCAGGGACCTAGTCTGACTAAAAGGGGTTATTTCACACTTTCTTGTCATGTCACTGCGACTGTCATCGTCTCCGTGTCCAAGTTTCATCTTCATCTTCGACGTATCTCTGTTTCTTGTGTTGCCTTCTCCTCTCAGTGAAAAATAAACGATTGTTCAAATCAACAAACTCATGAGACCAATAATCCACCTCAAATTCTTGAATTATTTACCCAAACAAGACAGTATCCAACTATTCTTTCAAGTGCAGGCTTATATAAAAAAACCAAAAACAAATGGCCAACTCTTTTTAAAAAATCTAAATGAATGTCACAGCTTTATTCATTTGTCACACAGTATCAGAACAAGCGTGTTTTTCCAAGTCCAGAGAGTAAGAATTAGTGACATGTTTGGACAGCAGAGCTTTCAGGGAACTAAAGGCCTTTTGCATATAAAATATGTCATTTTTCTTTGTTTGCGTTGAAGGAATTCCACTTCAAAATGCAATGAGCGCCTGCTGTAGAAATATGATTTCCTTAAAGGACCGAGGTTATGTGATTACATTCACACAAACATTAAATGTTTCACACTGGACCTTTACTTTCCCAGACGACTGTCTGTGATGGACATGCTTTACAACCACAATCACACACCTGTCTACACCCTGATCTCTTTATAATGCCACATCCTCAGCAAGTGTACGCATCCGAGCATGCAGACACACTGCAGTTAGTTTGCATTTCATCAGTTTCAGCCACTCACTGTGATTCACTCACGTTCACGTCACACTTGTCAATACAGCTAATTCTAAACCCAGTCTAGTGTGTGTGTGTGTGTGTGTGTGTGTGTGCCGAGAGATCACAGCCTTACATGGGTGCGCTGAGGGAGGCTACACACATGTGCACACATGTACACACACAAACACGGACATCAGCAGCAGCAGCAGCAGCAGCAGCAGCAGCAACAGCAGCAGCCGCCGCCTCTCTGACCCAGCCTGCACTGCTCCATGCAAAGTCAAGCGTGTTCGTCCTGAAGACTATCAGCTCTCTGGGGAGGGAGGCCATCGAGCGGCATTATCGACATTATAGACGCCTCAGCCTGGAGATAGGCTTCACATCGATCCCCTGATTAATTACTATCTGCAGGCAGCAGCAGCAGCAGCAGCAGCAGCAGGAGGAGGAGCAGGAGGGAGCGAGAGCAAAAGAGGGGAAAAAGGAGTGGGAGAGAGGGGAAAAGTGAGAGAGGGAGATGAGAATGATGGCAAAAAATGAAAATGTGAAGGAGAGAATGAATGAAATCAGAGGGAGCGTGAAGGATTGGAGAGAGAGGGAGAGAGATAGAGGGGGGAGAGTACAGCTTGTGCTATCTATGAATATCAGCTAAAGGCTACAGAGTAATCTTCCAGGTGGAATATTATTTATTGATATAAAAGGTAGGCAAGGAACCCTTATCGTGAATGCAACCAGCACCATAACATACAACCAAGGACAAAACTAAATGCACACATTACTGGGGTGGAAACAACTTGCAAAGACATGTAGAGGACACTCAAACACTCACCACTCAATCCCCAAGCAGATTATACAAACTGATGGTATACAAATGTGTACATCGTGCACAAATGGAACTCGAGCAGCCTTTGACCCACAGACGACGCTGTGGCACCTTGTGCTACATCAGTCAACACAGGGTTACAACACAAGAGCTGCATTAAAGCCATTGTTTAAGACTCACTGCTACATTGATACTGTGTGCTCCACTTTAAATGCACACGGAGTCACTGACTGGGAACGCTGCTTTAGTTTTGTAGCTCTGTAGATCTATGGGTCGCATGAGCTTCTGCTCACTGTCTGATGAAGTGAATGATCCTCTTGGTCTTTGAAGTCACTTTGTATTCCACCCTCTCCCTCAATCACTCTGTTTCCAGTCCAAAAAGGCTTTTATTGTGAAATATTTCCAATGAGTACAGAAGAGCATTAAAAGTGAGGGTGATTTTTTTAGAGCCTGTGTAAAGCAGTAGCTCCAATGAACTGGTCCATTCCCTTCAATATAAATAAGGATTTCTCTTGATTTAAAGAGAAACACTTTGGCTTTGTAAGTAAAAAAAATAAAAGGGTTGCAACTCATGATTATTCTCTTTGATTAACGTTTTTTTTATAGTTTAGTCCATAAAATATCAAACAATGTGGAAACATATTGATTATTGTGATAACTTGTTTTATTTATTAAAAAAAAACATTCAAACGGATTAATCGATTATCAAAATAGTTGACAATTAATTTATGGTTTATTAATAGTTCTACTTATTACAAATGAATGTGTGTGGTAGCGTTGTGTAGCGTTACATCGCTACCAATCAAAAACTGAGTCTTGCACTGATGCAAATCACAGCTGAAGCCAATCAAAACCCACTTGCACTGCAGTGATTTGATCTGGGAGTGAACGCTGATTAAACACATTGGTCAAAAAAACCTTTTAAAACTGGGATTAAATGTGTTAGTTCTGGTCTCAGTGTGAGACCAGAACTGACTGTAACTGTGTGAACAGAGCAAGGACCAGGCAGCACAAACCGGAGATCTAAGATAATTGGAGCGAGACAGTTCAGCCAGACTTCGTGTTATCTCATTCTCATGATCTCCTCAACTTGCAGCTACTCTCACATATGTACAGTTTCTAAAAATGAAAATAGATTTTAAAAACATACTGGAGAAGAACTTTTCTAAACCTTCAAATTGGAAATAAAGTTGCGTTCTACCTTCCACCCACTCAACTCACCCGAAAGGAACTTAAAAGCTGTGGGCACAGAATGATGGGAAAGAGTTTTGCTGCATTAGTAATGAACTGATCATTTGGTAATCATGCAAAAAATCAACAAGCACACGAGACAAAGACAGAATTATTGAGTTGGACGAGTTGGAACATTAAAGGAGGAAAAAGCCTCATGTTTAATATCTCATATGGCAAAGAAGCATTAACTAAAGGCAACACACTGGGGATTGTTGTTTCTCTCCTGTAGATATCAAATGTGGTGACAATGAAAAAGAAAAAAAAAGTGAGAAATTCACACTGTGATGGAGGAGTGAGGAGAGAAGAAGTGAAATAACCTTAGTATCACTTCACGGAGGAGGAGACGTGAAAACAGCGAGGCAGAGGAACGGAGGAGTTTCTAATATGAAGGCACTAATCAAACATGACAGCGGAGACACACGTGTACATTAGGTTGACAGCTGAACCACGTTCTGTTTCACTGTCTATACAACAACGCACCAATTCTGCCATGGTGTGACTCTTTGGTGTGTGTGTGTGTGTGTGTGTGTGTGTGTGTGTGTGTGTGTGTATTGGTGCAGAGCAGTATTTTAATCCCACTGACCTGAAAAGCTCTGTTAACGCTGGATCCACAGGCACTGAGAGAAAGACACACAGAGAGAGACGATTTTAAAACAGGACTGACCTGAGCGAGCTGAATCTACATCATCATCATCATCATCATCATTCATTCATTCATCAGGTGGAAAATGCTCTAAGACAGCAAGGGAAGCTCAGTTTCCTCTCAACTGTGTTGTTTTTACATGCTCAGCTTCAACTGTTCTCTATGGGATGGCACAGAATAGGTTTATTTCACTGGGATTGGACAAATGTGGCAAAAACGTCACTTCCAGGGAAGCTCAGCTTCTCTAAGAGTCAACGGAGCAGTGGGCGGGCACGGACGCTGGGTTTCTGCATGATGATTGGAGGAACTGTCTTTTGATTGACAGTGTTGCCGTCTCAGTCTGTGTGGATTTTTATTAACGAAGTTAATGTGTGTTATTTGCTCAGCAATATAGACCATTTTCGTTCGTACATATACACTGTAAATAAAAACACTAGTTTTTCGTAATTATCACGTTTCCTTGTTCCAGTTGTTTGTTTGCAGAATTTATGGAAGCATTTGTGTTCATATAACTGGGCCTGAAATGAGCTTCCCCTGTTTCAAACACCAAAAACAGAAAAATATATCATCCTTCATGGACAGATAAATTGTGAATACAATACGGTGAAGTGTTTTTGATGTTGATTGTGAATTATTAGGTGTTTGAATAAAAAACAATGAATAATGATGCTTTATTAGTGCTTTCACATTCAAGAACAATCTTTCTAATTTCCACACTTTGCTTTTGTGTTTCCACTTTGATGGAAAATCAAAATCTCTTTTGGCTTGTGTATGTGACGTGCTGATGATGGGGGATAATTAACACAGTGTCCACCACCAAAAACACACAGTGATGACAGGTAATTAGCAGGACTTCCATCTTGTGATATTACAAATATTTCGGCTGCAAAATAAACCCAATCTAACTTCAAGTCCCCCCCCCCCCCCCCCCCCCCCCCAACATGGTAACGACTTGAAACAACACAGTGAACACAAAAGAGAGAAACCACAGACACAAGAATCCCTCCTTATGATCTCCACTTGCATCATATTAACTGTCAGCCAGATTTTAAATTACAAGTGTGAAATGTACGCAGTGCATCATGCTCTCAACTCCTCACACACTGAAACTAAGAACTACATGACACTGAAGAGGAAGTGAATGATGGAGTGACTTCACGACGGTAACTCGGTCCAATCCAACATGGTTGACAAGGCGCTGGATTCACATAATGTGGGAATAGACGACCACCTTCTTTTTTCCCCCATTGTTTTTCATTGTCTTTTGACTTTGTTTCATACTTTCTGAAGTCGGAGGCGATAAAATATGCATCAAGAGAGTCCTCTGATGAGAACCTCCTTTTAGATTCCATAAACCTGAGACAGACTTCTGAGACTCCTCGAGGTTTGTTGCGTGGTTTTCTGTGAGCGGGTTATGCAGCAGCTGTATTTACTTTAAAAAAGGAATGCCGCTGCTTTGTCAGCTCAAACGTGAACTTACAATGTTTTCATTTAGCCCCAATGTATCATTTTTGTTGCTTTACATTCTGCACACGGCGACGATGTTTAATCCTGAATAGAGCTTTAAACGCTGGACGGTGACAGTGTTTCTGGTATAAACACAAGAGAACGACACAGAGAAGGAGAGAGAAGAGGGAACTCGTGTGTGTGTGATTTGTGCACTGGTGTGTGTACGTGTTTGTGAGTGTGTGTGTGTGCGTTTGTGTTGGGGGAGTGAAGGTCACCCTGAATGGCATTGCTGCCTCTGATTGTGTGTGTGTGTGTGTGTGTGTGTGTGTATCCATGCAGATACCTTTGGAGCGTGTTCGATGGCGCTTATCGTCTGCATCCAGCTCCATCTGCAGGGAAGGCACAAACACGCTGTTAAACACACGGCAGACAGACAGACAGACAGACAGACAGACAGACAGACAGACAGACATATACACTCAGCTCGCTCGTCAGATGTCTGTTTCACGTCTGATGTTTGCGACATTTCGAGGAGAGATTTCGCACAGGTGACTGAGCGACTGACAGAACGAGTTTGAACGAGACGAGGAAAATCGTGCAGTTTAGTGTAAAATGACAAATTAATTATCAATGTGACGTGTAGGTGTGTGTTTTGACAAGAATCAGTACGGTTCTATATGACACTGTAGTATGATATGTCTCGATAGGCCTCGATATCACACTCTTGTCCGAAACAGTCTTTTAGCATCTTTGAAATTGCTGAATTTGTTTATTATTATATTATAAGTTATTTGAGCTATTTTTCTCTTTCTGATATCTGATCCACTGATTTTGACCAAGATTGGACCGATACTGACACAAAGTGTCATTTTGTATCGTATTCAATACGATATGATACAATGTGGTATGACACAATAATGATATGCTGTCATAAGGTATGATTGGATACAATGTGGTATGAAACAATAAGATATACGTATATGTATATATATATATATATATATATATATATATATATATATATACAGTATATAACACGTATGCAGGGGTTGTAACTGTATACTTTCCATACACTAGTGCTGTACTAAAAACAACACGTTTGATTGTCAAAAAGAAAACACTGTGAGTGAGTGAGTGAAGAAAAACACAATTAATACAGTATCACAACACAATATCCCAATGTATGGATATTTACGACTGAAGTGTGTAATCTGTATTCATGACTGATGCTCAGATAAACACAGGATTAGTCCTGGATTAAAGATATTACTGTTTTTCTTCTTTAACTTTACTCCAGTAAAGTATCAGTCTCTATCTGTCCATCTTCTCCATTTTTGCGCAGCCATTCAAGCAAACATTTAGCAATGTGTGACCATCCATTTGGTGATTATACAGATGTAGCGGAGACACTTCAGCACCATACATCAACGGTGCTGCTTCCATTCCTCCTATATCAAACCTTTCAAACTCCTAACGTGCTAGAGGAAGCGTTATCTCCGTCTTTCACATATGTGAGACCTACAGACTCTGATGTAAGTTCACCCTCTCACCGAGGATCCTGAGAACACCTCAGGTCTTCACTGTTATTTCCTGATGTCCCTAAATATTGGTGCTTGCTGAGTTTGGACTGTGACTGCGGGGGCTGTGGCTCCTGTTTGGATGTCTCTTTTTATTAAACATGATTTATTAACACCACACTTAGTGTACTGTAGAGCCCCTCAGCCCTAATGGTGTGTTACTTTATGAACGCCATAAATGTTTCAACGAGAGAAAAATAAAATCAGCGAATGCAAGGATCCCTTGTAAATCTTATTAGTGCAGCAGGGAGGGAAAAAAACGACCTGAAGTATTTCAGGACGGCAGAGGGTATTGTGTGTGTGTGTGTGTGTGTGTGTGTGTGTGTGTGTGTGTACCTCACACTCTCTCTTTACTGTGTAACAAAACCAAAAACAAACTACTGAATAATTAAATAACAACCCATTTTTAAATGTAAACTTAGAGCTTTTTCTTATTTATTATCTCTAACTTCATTATTGTGCTTGTTTAATTTGAGTTATTGCATTGTTTATTTCCGAGCACGTCCTCGTTCACAGTATTAGGTTTCGGAGTTTCGGTGTCTGCAGTGTTTGTCATGTGTTTAGAGATAATATACAGGAAAGGAAACTGGAACTGTTCCTGTGAACTTCCACCTCCTCTCTTGACACTCGGCTTTTTCCTAAATGCAAAAACTTCCCAACGACAGCTACAATAACCATGTGACAGCCAGTGTTTACAAATAAAGCTGCAGAAATGTGCTGGAAATTAGGGCCGAGCAAGTAATGGTTTCCGATTTGAAATCGCAATTTGCAACAACACAATTCGCTAATAGCTCATTTATTGCAATTTATTTGTTCTAATACTGATGGTTCTATGCCAATTAAAACACATCGTATTCAGAAAGACTTTATGTTCCTATAGTGTCATGCGGTGATGATTTATCATGTTTTTAAAGTCTCAGTTCACAGTAAATATCAAACTGAAGCTGGACTTCACATCTGTCAGAAAAATTGCAATTAAATATCTAGACCTACTTGGTTTAAAACTACCAAAGATAAAAATGAAGTAAATGTGCATCAGCATTGAACACAGTGTCGACAACAAGTGATACCTGCAGCAGAATAAAACAATAACGGCAGCGGCAGCGGCAGTGGAAGTCAGGTCGCCTGTGCTTGCTTCCCTCAAGGCTCCTCATGAGAGTTAGACACCAGGAAGCTTACATGCCTCTGTATCTGGACATATGTTGGAGAGCCCTATTCAGTCTCCCCCCCTTCCCTCCCTCTCTCTCTCTCTCTCAGCGCCCCATGGGAAAATGTCATGGCTGTAATGAAGGTTAGCTGCTTATTGAGGATTAGGAGGAGGAGGCCCACTCCTCTGTCTGTGTCTCAATTAGACCCTTGATCAATGGCATTATGGGCCTGGATGAAAAGCCACAGAGTCACGTCCATCCGTGCTCCAAACGTTGAGGTTAGATAAACAAACACATATAATGATCTTATTACCAAGCAGGCTGCATTTTTTTTATTATTTTTTAAACAAGAATTCAAATTGCTTATTGTGTTATTTGAACTATAATTACACAGCTATCTTATAACAGCGGTTATTAATGCAATCACTCACTCGTATGAAAACTAAACGATATTAAGAATAACTTGGGCTTACAGCAGTAATGTGATTACTACATGTTTACAATTTACATTGTGTACAAAGAGATTAATCATGATAATATTTTTATTATTAAAAAGTATGATTCAAAAGGATCTCACTGCTTTGTTGCACAGATTAGTTGAGCGCTCAAGCAACAAGAAGCTGCTTGACTTGTGCAGTGGTGATGGTGCGGTGGCTGGCATTACTGCCTCACAGCCAAAAGGTCACCAGTTTGGATCCTGGTCCAGCCCCCGTACCCTCACATGAATTTGAATTATCTCCATGTTTTTCAGTTTACAGTCATGATTTTCAATCCACATTGCACTTTCTGCACGATATACTTTCAGCACTGCAGGACTGAAGTCCAGGCTGCATTCCATTTTTGATGCACATCATCTCCAGTAATCCTATAAACATGTGTGTAATAGCTCAGTTAGTAGAGCCTTTTGCCCCATGGGGCAACCAGTGACCCAAGTTCAATTCCACCTTTCACACTCAACCATCCTGTCCAATAAAGGCAAATAAGCCCCAATAATATCTTTTTAAAAAACGAAAGAATGATGCTAAGAACAGAATCCGCTCAACTTTGCCTTCAGCTCACAAACGGAGAAAAGGCAACTTTCCAAATACCAACGGTGTTTGCGTCGGTATTGATTTCAAAGTTGCCCTCGACGAGAACAGTCACGTGTACGTTGATGTTATTAACGTGTTTACATTATTATACAGGACACGAGAGGATCACCAGAAGCAGACTGAAATGAAAAAGGGGGAAAAAAATGTGGATATTACTGAATGAAGCAGGATGAGGACTGCAGTCATTATTGTAATATGCACTTAAAACAAGCGTGTGTGTGTGTGTGTGTGTGTGTGTGGTGGTAAAGGGGTTGGGGGGGGGGGGGTGGGGGGGCTCAGACATCTGTCACAACAATTCACATCGTTATCAGTTTCCCTTTGTTTTCACCTTGAAGTTTTGGGAGAATGCGTTTCAGGCATATGGTGCCCCAACCCCACCCTCCACACACACACACACACACACACACACACACAGAGAACAGTGTAGCAATAGGGAGCCAACAAAACTCTGCCGGCATTATCATATTTCACTGCAAATACGTATTTACGCCATGCATCAAAGTGACAGTAAACATGTGTGCCAAACCGAAGCTAAGTGCAGCTGAATTAGTGTGAAGGGCTGTAGAGATAGAATGTGAGTGGGCGCTGAGAGAGAGACAGAGAGACACAGACAGACAGAGAGAGAGACACAGACATGTGGCTTGTGATAACTCGTATGGTAAACGGCTTTGGTGGGTGACGGCAGATGTGTGGAGGTCTAACATGGTTACGGAGAGAAGACCTGTGATCTGAATACAATACAACAATGAATCAGCTGGACCGGCGATGACTGAAGGCCTTCACAGTCCAGGAGTTAAACACATTAGTAGATTATTGTAAACACTGTAGTCTAAGTGGATCCAAGGATGTATCTCGATCCCTGGTTCTCAAACTGTGGTGCGTGTACTGGTCTTGGAGGAAAATCAGAAATACTCTTGTATAAAACTGTATATACCACGGTATGTGATGAAGAATTTTGACTGCAGTGCAGGGAAAATTAAACAAGTAAGAAAATGTATTTAATGCTACTGACGGACGAGTAATTAAAACTCATGCCCTGCTAATGACTGAATTGTCTATTAGAAAAAATCATGATTGACACGTTAAAAAAATAAATAATAATAATAATTACCAAACACAGGCAAAGGAACGTTCTCGTCTGACCTTTAATAAGAATGTATTAAACTTCTCTTTCCTGAGTCTGGTGTCCACTGGTCTACGTACTACACAGTTCTGACCACTGTAGGGTTTGATCACATTAAAATTGTTTTATTTTTTGTTTTTCTTGTTGCTACAGTGTCATTTATTTTGTAGTTAGTGCAGCATACAGTGTTTTATTTGATATCACTTGGGTGCAGTGGTGGTCTTTGAAACAGGGGGCGCTCATTTCATTATACATACATTCTTACATAAGTTCTGCAAACGAACAACTAGAACAAAGGAACTCGATAATTATGTAAAATCCAAACACTATAATAGTGTTTTTATTTAAATATTTATATATTTGAAATAAACCTATTCTGTGCCGTCCCATAGAGGACGTAAGACGATCTGTCGTCCGTGATAAACAGCTGATTCTGAAAGAACTGGTGACACGTTCTTAACGTGTTCTAGCGCATGTTTAGTATTGAAATGTGAATACAACACAGTACATATATGAAGATATTTTAGAGGAAACTGAGCTTCCCTTTCTGAGCTGATCACCGCTGCATCAGAACCAGCCAAAGGTCCACAGCTCACATACTTGTCTAAACACTTGTGAAGTGGCTGAGTTGTGATGACTGCACTCTACCTGCAGTGGTTTGGAGTTGAGACAGCTCTGTGGTCCAGACCTCTGCTTCCACTGTGCCCGAATGACGTTCAGCTAGGGAGAAAGGGCTCACCACATCTCCCCCAGACTCATTTTTCTGCACAGAGAGAGAAGGAGAAGATGGAGAACATACATCATTAAAATCCTTCCCAGAACAATCACATTCACACACAGCCATGACAGGATTTAAATTTTCCCCTTCTCCTTTGACTCCAGGCTCATGAATAGTCATATAGCGTCTGCTATGCAGCACACGCCGAAGCCAGCGTTGATTTCCGCCATAACAACAGTCGCTTGTCGTGTGCGATAGGCTTGGCAACATGGGGTAATTAGCTAGATCTATCATCTTCTGCAGGAAGTGGGGACAAATATAGCTAATGATCCGTGCCTGCCTTCATGATTTTCCTCCTCAGCTCTCCATCCTTCGCTGAGTTAAAGGAGGAGAGGAACGGGGGGAGGAGAGGGTGGAGGGAGATAGGAGAGGAGTGAGTAAGGGCGCCAGTGTCTCACCATGTCAAAAAAAAAAAAAGGTGAAACAGATAAAGACAGAAGAAGTGGGAGAGGGAAAATGAGTGAGTGTGAAACTCTGGCTGTGTCGTGTGTCTGCTTTTGTTTCTTTCCATCCGGTGCCGCTAATTGAGCGAATGTATAGGAGAGAACAGATGAAGTGCCGATAGTGTATAGGGACCATCACAAAGAATGAAGGCCCCCATAGGGAGCCAGCCAGATGGCCCATAGCACACACACACACACAGTCAGTCAGTCCAAACCTGTCTCACAGAAGCTTAAATAAAAACAATGGTTGGTCCCTCGGGACGAACACAACCATGGGCGAGTGTTCACGCAGCCTGTTGTGTGTTATGTAAAAGGAGTGGCGGTTGTTTAAAGCAGGAGCGGACTTGACTTTGAACCAACAGGGGGTCTTTTTTTACACACACACACACACACACACACACACACACACACCTCTGTAGTCCAGTTTTTTGTCCACTTCCTTTGTAGTGTGAATAATAAGTGTAGAGTGAGTTGTGAGGGGAAGGCACAAACAACTTTGAGATGGGCTATTAGTGCGAAACCTTAAAGTGAAACAATGAGCCGTTCAAACACCACTTTCATTTGGACGTGCCGTCTTTCATGCTTTTTTTTTTGTATCTGATTTTAAAAGCATTTCCATTTGATAACTAGAATCCCTAGAATCACACGGCTCACCAGTTGTTTTCCTTCTTTTATTTCAATTGACAGTCAGGTGTCTTCGCGTACACGGCGAGTAAAGCCGATTGTTACAGAAAACAAAGCTGTGACCAGGACAGTGGACATAACTCAAATATGCCACTGCAAAGACATTCTAAAGCCTGGATGCCTCTCCCACACACACAAACACACACACACACACAAGGTCTTTACAACCAGCAGAGTTTCAAGGTGGAAACCAAAGCTTAATGTCACTGACTGTCTAAGAACAAATGTGAAATATGGTCACTCTCTCCTCACAGGTTCCTTGGTTACGATGTTAAATAACATTCAGGAATTCTTTCCCCACAAATAATGTCACAGTGACATTGAGCTTTGACATTCTGGACACGAAATGTCATCACTCTGTCATTTGATCATGTGGACGTGTCGGGCTGAGCCATTCATCTTTTTTTTTAAAGGGGAAATCACAGTTTGAAACTTAGTAATTAGTAAATTTGCAAAAAAACATTAGATTTAATTGTTCTATGCGACACCCACACCCACATGTCAGTAACAAAGTTATATTTACACAGAACATAATTGTTATCCTTGCAAGATGATACAAAGTAGACAGTGTTTGGACAGTGCTAATATCCAATCACATTTTAAATCTATTACACAGTAAATATTAAAATAAATCAAGCAATTAGATCACTTTCCCCAAATGTTCCAGCCCTGGAGACTTGTGTTTAAAATGGTGTCAAGTTTGGAGCTAAAAATGTGTTCAGTGACCTTCAACTGTTTGACCAATCACAATCTAATTGGTCCATCCATGAGTCTGAGCTTTTCTGATGTATCCAGGCTCACAGAAATGGGACGAATGCACATGCAAAAGAATGATGGACACGGGGATGGATGTACGAAGGAATGAATGAAGGAATGAATGAATGAATGAATGAAGGAATGGAATAAAAAAACCTGATGCCTCTGGTCACCTCTCAAGTAAAGCAAAATTGGACATTGACATAAGTATATTATTGCCTTTATTTCTACAGTTTAGTGTGAAAAAAAGAGGAAAAAAAAAATCACATTTGATGACTAGAATACCAAACCCACACACACACACACACACACACAGCTACACACTAACCCAGGGCCCCATGGTCATTCTAATCAGAGAGTAAGTGATGGGTCTGTCCTTTGATGAAGGTCTTCATGTGCGAGGTGATGACAAATCACAGCTCCCGGACTCTTCATCAGGACACAGCCTACATTCTGTGTGTGTGTGTGTGTGTGTGGGTGTGTGTGTGTGGAGCTGGTATTCTCGTCAGTGTTCGAGTCATGGAGCTGCAGCACTATTCTGTTTCAGCACCAAGGACAGCGACACACACACACACACACACACACAAAACCAACACTGGTGGACTTCTTTTCTTTTCAACCGAGAATTCTACAGGTGTGTGTGTGTGTGTGTGTGTGTGTGTGTGTGTGTGCGTGTGTGTGTGTGTATTTGTGGTATTTTCTCACAGCCTAACCCTTGTAGAAAGAGATGGGACCATGCTGGTGCTTTACTGGGCTCCTCCTATATCTAACTGCATACTGCACACACACACACACACACGTATAACTGCACAGACCAGTTGCACGGTTCCAAACAGGGCATTAATGAAAGGCTGTGATGTCCCCTGTGAAATAGTCTATGACACTTACTGTACATGACAGGCATTTACGCTCACACACACACACACACACACACACACACACAGCCCTCTCCTTCTCTCAGGCTCTGAGAGTGACTGGGGCTGCCTGACCTACATTCGAGCAGATGTACACAGGCAGGGAGGAGATGAAATCGCTCTCCCCCCCCCCCCCCCCCCTCTCTTTCTCTCTTTCTGTTCCATATCCTGTGTACTTTCCAGTGCCTGTTGGACACACACACACTCTTACAAACACATTCACGGTGGAAGTGAACATGCATCTCTGATTTCTTGGCCTGAATGACCTCACGCTGCCGGTGCAACGGGCCTCGTCAGAGCTCGGTTCTGGTGCGTGTGTCTGATGAATGTTGTATATTATATCTCGTCTTTCTGCCGCTGCATACGAACAGTCCCTGAAACCAACTGTTTCCCTTTCATGTGCTGTATGCGAATAAAATATTTACAGCTCCCCCCCAAAAAAGAAATACGGGAATCAAGCTCACTTCCAGAAACCACCTGCTCTGAGAGGCACATGGTGAGGCGAGAAAAGAGAGTGATGGTGCGCGGCAGAGAGGACAACTTAGTGATGAGGCTGTGTTTGTTAGCAGGTGTGATTAGCGTGAGCGGCAGAGGGTCGGCGCTGATGATGAAGCCACAGACACCATTATCCATGACTCCTCACACTGTTCTGTGGAAGTCGATATCTTGTCTGGATTGCAGATGCAGACTAAGCTGGTGTTCACGCTGGATGAGTGTGCGACGCGTCTTTGTCACAGAGTGTGTTGCCTTTCTTTTGGGCAAACGTTAACCGATTAGAGACGCACGGCTCTTTTTGGAAATAAGCCTATTTTTATGTGTTTCACAGTTTCACAGCAAAATAAGACACAATGTCAACTTCTACTGTACATCTCTCACATATGTCACAATTCGGGGTGGGCGATATGACGATATTTGATTGTGGAGGACAATCTGCCTCCTCTATACGAGGCACATTCTATCCATTCCTTTTCTGCCCCTCTTGAGCAGACACAGCAGTTTTTTCTCCTCAGCCAAATCACACTATTTGATGGTCCACTTCACGCCCGGCCCCAGAGAAACGCCGATCAACCAATCACACTGACCTACAGGCAGTGGCGTGGATTTCTCATTGAAAAAGAAAAGAACTCCTTTGACTTTCCCCCGAACGAACGACAAGGCACAAACAACATCATCGTCACGCGTCGGACGTCAACGCAACAAAACGTTTCAACCACGTAAAGAGACGGCGAGGAGAGCAGCCACACTGCAGCCAGCGGAGGCAAAACGAACCTCTTTCACACAGGCATTTGATAAAAGTAAGGAGCTGAAGCAGTCGCCTTTTACCTCACAAAAATCTTTCAAATTTAAATAAAGGTTTGTGTTAAGTACTTACATTCATACTGGAACTGAAAGTATGCAAAATTACACAAAGTGATTCAAATGTGTTCAGAAAAGTTCTTTGGTCTAAATGCTCTGTTATAGCATTTTCTTTTAGGGCTATGTAACATTTTACATCGTGACATAGTTTGGTTGCACTGTTCAGTAACTTTCAAAAAAGTAAAAAAAAAAATCGATTGATTGTGATTTTACTTTAAAAATATTGGCCACATTAAGCAATTTAAGTGTTTCAGTTCCACAAATCTATTTATTTTTTCCACCAAACCTTTATTATGAAATATGAATGCATGACTTAACACTTCAGCAGAATACGAAAGCATGTTTGAAGAATTTAAACGTATACAGTGATGATTTTCAAATGTAAATCTGGTGTAAAACCATACAGTCTTTGCAGCAGGAACACTTCCCCGTGTGAACAACACAAACGGCGCAGATCATCGACGCAGCCATCACACGCTGCACAAGCATCTCACATGTCCCTGGTCCAAGCTGACAGACAGCAGGACACATGTCATTTCAGACCATTCATGTTCATGTATACAGCCTAGATGCCCAGCGCACTGTCTGAAGGAATCACCACTTGGTCCAGCAGAGGGCACAGTGAGCACCGCTTCACCTTAGAACTGAGGTTAACTGATAAACTTAAAAATGGTGGGCACAAGCAAACGAGACCATCCTCACATCCTCCTTTGTTCAAACTTGATTTTTGGAATAATGAACACTCCTGTTAGCCAATAAATCTATGACTCCATAAAAATGCCATCATGAATTTACATGATATCGATGCAGATGTGAGAAAACGATGTTTAGAACTAAAAGCAAGAATTAAATGAAAGGAAAATAATTCATTTTATCACCATTCTTCCTATTAATCAGATATTAAATACCCACAACAGTTCCATAATTAGTCAGAAGTTCATTCCTCTGTAAAGTATGATGACATTTGACAAATAAAATACTGCTCTACAAAACACTCACTAAAATAGTAGCCTTGCCAGTCTTCATTTGTTTTAATGTGTCTATCATTCCTCTCTTTTTGAAGTTAAATCGAGATGCAAGTAAATCTGTAATAAAACAACACATATGACACATTTCAGCTGTCGGCCGATCTCGTGTTGCCACAGCTGAAAGAAATGAAAATAAAAAAAGAGCGAGGCTGTCTGTTGCACTGAATCTCTCTGACAAAATATCTTTGGACACAGCCGCACCGTCTGAGACACCGGGGTTCAGGGGTGTAAGAAGCTGTCAGGCACTGAAGAGCGCTGGCTCTTTAGGACTTTCCTGCTCCTATCAAAGAGCCGGAGTGAACTGAGGTAAAAGCAGTTTCCTGACCCAATTTTCTCTTCAAGGACGTGAGAGATGGAACTGACCGTGTGTGCGTGACCCGCCGCGCTTCACCGTGCTCACACACACACACACACACACACACACACACACAAACACAGTGTGTCTGGATGAGATGTACTCAAAAAAAAATAACATACACTGTATATTCATTCAGACAAACACGAGGCACACAGAGCTGAAAGTGCATCGCTCCACCATTCTTCTTTCTCAGGGGAGGCACCCCCGTCTCTGTGAGGGCAGAGTGAGGGGGAAATAACATCGCGCCAACTGCCGCCGCAATTACCCACAGTGGGGTAATCACCAGCACAATGCACTATGGGTTGCCTGCCTGGGAAAGAGAGTGAAATACTCAGGTGAGAAGAGAAGCCAGACAGCAATCAGCCCAGCAGGAAGTGGGAGGGAGGGGGAGGGAGGGAGAGGGAGGGAGAGAGAGGAATAGACGGTGGAAAAAGAGAGAGATAAGAGCAAAGGGCCATTCCTTTAATTTCCATGGGAGAGCCAGGGCCTTAATTACTTGATGAGTCTCCTTCTCTCTCTGCTCTGTGGCTGTAAAAAGGTGTGTGTGTGTGTGTGTGTGTGTGTGTGTGAGTGTGTGTGAGTGTGTGTGAGTGTGTGTGTGTGTGTGTATGTGGCCCATTATCACACCGAGAAGACTCTAATCACGTCTCAGCACAGATAGTGGGTGAGGAGCACAACATTTCAGTGAGGAGGCGCAAGACTAGGAGAAAAAGTGTAGTGCATGTGAGTGTGTGTTTGTGTGTGTGTGTGTCGAGGGAGAGGGGGGGAGAGAGAGAGGGAGAGAGGGAGAGAGAGAGAGAGAGAGAGGGAGGGAGAGACTGGTGATTTACGCTGTTAGAAGTGTTAACACCATCTCTCATCCCCAGCAGCTGTAGAACATCAAGGTCGAGGAGTGAGATAGCGCGCAGACTTGAAATAGCCACAGGAAGACGGAGCTGTACGGCACCTGAGCCTATAGAAGACGACACTGTTCATGCTCACTGCGGTCCACGATGCCGAGAGGAACACGCTTTCCTATACTGGTACAAGGAAACTGCACGTCCACGACTCAGTGCGACCTATTTCTGACATGTGCCAACTACGATGAACACTACATTTATGCATGAACACAGAAAATGATTCGGCACGAGCAGCAGACACCGAGACCTGATGTCAGAAGTGTGCTTTTATGGAGAGGATGTCTTTTCCTTTTCCCAAACCAGGTGCTTTTTGTGCCTTAAAGCTACAGTAAGCACGATTGCTGGGGAAAAAAAAGAATAAAAAAAAGATGATTGCTGAGTTTCATCCACAGGTTGTTAAAATGCTGATGTTTTGGGAGCGCAGCAGCTCTCTGTCTGCAGCTCCTCTCATCAGATGCACACGGACAGATGCACTTGTTTCATACACGGCAGATGACCTGAGGCAATCTCTTCATCTCTCAAACTCTCTGCTGATATTGACACGTGTTTTATTGTTTTTATTGTCTGACTCGGTGTTAGATCTTTCCTATTTTAGGGCGTCTTTGCAGCACAGGAGGTTGTTTGCCAGTTTGCAGCCGTGTAACAGGCCTGTACACAGAGTAGATGGAATCAAACAACCAATAGCAGCGCCCGCTCTCTCCTCTCTCTGAACTACCCGGGATTATAGGTAGACAGATTAATACATTTCGTTTATCAGGCAGATATTTGCCTTTTTTTATTGATGATTATTTATTAATTGGCCAATTATGCAAATGACATGATATGATTAATTATTCTTGTTCTCAGAAACGTGATAAACATCACAAAGTCACAGAAAAGTAGTATTATTTGTTATCATTTAACAGTTACCTTTAATAATTTATATATCAGATTGAGGAAAAATAGAAAATGGGCTAGTGGGCCAAAAAGATCTGCATCCATTATTGGCCCCTCGCTGCCCTGATTTCTAAAAATCAGCCACAGAAAAACCAAACGTCGGTCGACCTCTACCTGTGATTGGTTGGTCAAAGCCTCCCCTGACACTACAGATTTAGTTGTGAGGCTGTAAACTGAGCCCAGAGGAGGCGCACGAGGCTCCTTCTCTCCAAGATCACTTGATTTACATCATGCTGAAAGGTTATTATGGAATTATTGATCAAT